>NW_019392657.1:525293-719513 GCF_000648675.2 Cimex lectularius
CCGTATTAATATATATCGATATACTATATTTCATACCTACATCTGTATTATTGTATAAATTTTAAATGCATCATTCTATATTTTAAAAAATAATAAAAATATAGGTCCATGGCAAAATTGTTGTTACACGTAAAACCCCGTGCTCGAACAGGATAATTCCGTTCTTACAAGGACCAAGGACAACAGTTTACGTTAGAGCTTAACTTTAGATTTCTGATAACTAAAGTAAACAGTTGAACAATTAATAATTTGCATTTATTAACAATTGCACGTTGGGCCACAACATCGACCTAGTGACCTGCCAAGTAACATTGCTAATTATTTTAAGGTTTGTTTTTAATACTTGGTAACATTGTTTATTCATGCATATGTTATCTTCATACTAATGATGCAAAAAGGATTACTAATCTGAATTTCAATTGCCAAAACAAACCCTACAATTAGTCAGGTTTAATTACTAGCTTTCGATGTTCTTTATTTTATGTATGTGTGAGTACACACACGCTAGATTTTTGTCAACAAAGACGACGAATTTTTAATGAAAAATCTTGGGATACGATATTGCATTTATTATTTTAAAACTGAACTCAAAAATATTAAATACGTATTTTTGGTTTTTTTTTTATAACGTTATCGGTTCAAAAGCAATTCCGAGGTGCCATCTCAAAAGGACACCATTTCTACAAGTTTTTTTGTTTCTTGACGTCGAAAACTATAAATAGGATCGTAATAAATGAGATTAGATATGTAAAAAGAAACAAAAACCAAAAAGAATTCCAGTAAAGTAAGTTAAATAAATATTTTACAAAATATCGGATTGATTTTTAACATTTTCGATACGAACTTTATTGTAAACAAAAATTAAAATTTTGGCTGTATTAGCTGGGAGTACATTTTTTTCGTTAACCGGTGTTATTTTTAAAAACTTATAGTTCCTATGGATGTTTTAAAAATTCACATTCATTACAACAGCTAGCAAGCCAAATTTTTCTATTTCTGCTTGTGTAAACCACAATGTAATAACAATAATAATTTTATGACCCCGGTTCTAAGTTATTTATGCGCTTATACAGACCAGATTTGTAGTCTTGTCTGTAGTATACCGAGTTCTAAACCTCGGTGAGACATTTCAGTTTTTAAATTTTTTAAAAATTATTTTATTTATATCCTACACGTTACAAATGTAATCACAATTTTTTTTTCATATGGCCACTGAACTAACAATAATGCCAACAAAGCACATGGAGGATGCTATGAGAAACCAGCCAATGCTGGCACTCAGTGTGAGGGATTATGCGGAAAGGATCTTTCGAGGACATTGTTGATTATTTTTTAGAAACAAATTGAATGTTGCTTATAAGTACTGAAGAGTAGAACCTAAATCAGTTCAATCCCCATCGATAGAGATAGAGAAAAAAGAGTTGGCCACAAGCCCTTTCACACCTCGACATCAGTAGATCTACTGTGTTCTTCTACTTTTTAACTCACTGGCCACTTTTAGGTTATCCATCGCCTTATCTGTGGCTCTCGTAAAATTTCCAAATTTATCAAAATATGAAATAAAATGAAGTTTTCCTCATGTAAAGTATAACTTTAGGGAGTAAAACAATTCTTGGAATCTAGTTCATTCTATTCATCTTTCTTCACCTGATAAATCAGTTATATTAGTCCGCAATGGCGAAATAGTAGGGGATTGGGGTAGGAATGAAAGAGATAAAGCCTTCCACACCTCGACATCAGTAGATCTATTGTGTTCCTGTATTTTTTTTAAAACACTGACTCCTTCAGGTTGTTCATTGCCTTGTCAGCGGCTCTCGTTCTTACTTGCGACTTTTCTCTCCTTGTTGCAAGAATCTACCTACATAGACCCTCACAAAACATAAAATGTATTCTGCGGTCTCTTCCTCTTCCTCGCATCTGCACAATATTACTTCTGAAGAAAATTTTCGTTTTCATTTATTTGATTTTTTTAAATTCCAATGAACATTTAAATTTTAATCATCTAATAAACTCTGTTTCTTGCTATCACGTATCCAGATTAATCGCTTTGATGTAATTATAACATTATTTTTGTTTGGTTAGTGGTGTAAACGTGTTGTGCCGACGTTACAGTAGACTGAAGCCTAGGGCATTTCTTCGAGTAGATCGATTCAAATTGAAAACGCTTTCAAAATGCGGAGGGTAGTTCTGTCTCGCTGTTTTCCTGTTTTAGGATATTTCCCTCTGTATTTGTGTTAGAACGAGGAGAATTCTGCACGGTGAGTCTGGTCGATGACGTCCTTTGAAATATGACACGTAGGGACTGTAAAACGAACGAACCTCTGAGTTATTTATTCTTTCGTTTAAACAACATTCGAAAAATTTAAACCCATAAATAATTCACGACTGTGTTACGAACTTGAAAAAATACATAATGATTCCAAATAGGGTTATTTTTATGTCTTTGATTATCTTAATTTTGTGCATTTACGTCCGTAGAATTAAAGAAATTTAAAAAATACAAAACCTATTGTTAAATAATATTTCTGCAACCACCGGGGTAAAAAAAAGTACTTTTGATCTAATTTTCCATATTATGATGATTGCAAAAGAGAAGTATCTATGAGTTTACCGGTTTTCAAGCCCAGCAGGCCAGGTCGAAAAAAATTAAAGCGTTGAATATGCAAAATGCTAATTATGAGGTATGTGTATGCAAGTTCTGGTTTGACTGCTGCCAAAACCCGCGTATGTGTCTGATTCAGAGAAAGTCTGCTCCATGTCTTAATGTATTTACTTCGGGATATTGGACGAGTAGTTGGACTTGTCGGGCCAACTATTCTATTAACAAGTTTATCGGAATCAGCATGCTTTTTCCTTGGAGGACTATCAGATATGCCTGCAGTAAAATCGTTTGCCCTTTATGCAGGAATGGCACTATTTCTTGATTTTATATTTCAAATAACTTGTTTCCTAAGTCTAATGGCCCTCGATGCATATCGCCAATCGGAAAACCTTTTGGATGTAGCTTGTTGTTTTCATTCACCGTCCAAGTATGAACTTCCTGCAACACCTAGTTTATTATATCGAGTTACGAAAACACTTTACACGCCTTTCTTACTGCACCAGATTACGAGACCAATCGTAATGATTTTGTTCTTTTTTGTTTCTTCTCAGCAAAAGATGGCTTGATCCCGATGCTCAGTGCGCATAGGGACTGCGAAAATGGCTTGAAGAGTTTTCAGCAAGAGGTATCAGGAAAGTTACCAAAGGGATAACTGGCTTGTGGAGGCCAAGCGTTCATAGAGACGTGGCTTGTTGATCCTTCGATGTCGGCTCTTCCTATCATTGCGAAGCAGAATTCGCCAATCGTCGGATTTTTCACCCGCCAGTAGGGAACGTGAGCTGGGTTTAGACCGTCGTGAGACAGGTTAGTTTTACCCTTCTGACGACATGTCATTGCTGTAGTAATCCTGCTTAGTATGAGAGGAACTGCAGGTTCGGACATTGGTTCATGCACTCGGTCGAAAGGTCGGTGGTGCGAAGTTACCATCCGTGGTATTATGCCTGAACGCCTCTAAGGCCGAATCCCGACTATGAGCAATGATGCGATCATGCGACTTTAATAGGCGGTCCGTTAGGTTCGCCCTTCGGGGAGTTCGATGTCCAGACCCTGAATCGTCCGTAGACGACATTATTTCCAGGTAGAGGTATTTCCTTCGCTCCATATTGAGAGCATGAAGGAATGCCACCCAAGAAGTGCTCGAGCCGTGAGCTACTGTCTGGCTCCTCTGTTCCAATTCTTGGAGGAAACAGATTTGTTTTATTGTATATAGAAAAGATAGTTTCATGTACCTAGCGTGTGCTGTAGGAGAATGACTTATTGGCGTAAACGTGTTGTGTGAGTGGGACGATGGCGGAATATTCCGTATCCAATCAACCCTCAATTAGGTTAGTTATATTACAGGCGTAAAGGCTGAGGAATATTGAGTATGTGACAAAAAAAATAGGGTTTTATAATATCATGTTTGTAAGAGAGGAAAGTGTTTTTTTTTTTGCCCCAAAATCTATTTTTTATTTTTTTATTTTCTCGCCTCGATCAGCTTCCTTTTCTTGTGAGGAGGTATGTAACCTTGCAATAAGATGGATACATTTTTATTAGTTAAAAAATTGGTGAAAATCAGCAATGAGTGTTGTTATTACGTGCGTGTATTTAGTGCCGGGGATTAAGCGATAACGCGATCGCTTGGACCGTGCCAGAGGTCGCCGAAGAGAACGGTGAGGAAAACACCTACGAGTGGGCAACGAATAGAGATTCTTCGGAAAACGGCTCGTCCGGATTTTTGTTTTTTTTTCCTTCGTGGGTATTTCCATTTTTGGAGTTTCCACCGGGCGCCTTCCTCACCAGACCACGGCGACGAGCGAGGACTGTCTGTTCGCGGTTTTCGGACAGGATATAGAGGCGGCCCCAATTCTCCGGAGATTTTCTCTTTTATTTGGAGCTGATTTCGGCAGGACTGGAGCCCAGGAGGACTCGGCGGATGGTTGTGCCTGGACCTAAGATTCCAAAGTAAAATTGTTGGTTTACGGGAAAGACTGCATGAAGAAGTGATTTTTGTTTGTTTTAATTTTAGCAATTTTCTATTGTTAATTTAGATGATTAAGTTTTAATTCTTTTAAGTTAGTCCAGATCTGGTTTATTGTTTATTTTATAGCTGGTTAAGGAAACAAAGTACTTATTTTAATTTCACTCTGCTTAGGAATGATAAATCGCCCCATTGTTAAGAGGATTCTTATTTCTTTTTTTTGTGTTTTATTTCCCTCCTTATATACTATAATCATATACATATANTAGTTAAAGGAGTTCCCCATTACTCTGGACGCATAAAATGGGGTGGCGCCCAACTCACCAATATTTCTTTGGTTTTTAATATTTTTTTTATTTTTATTTTATTTTTTTAATATATTTTGTGTATTGCCCCACCACTCTAACCCCCCACTCCCGACGAGCTACCGGGATAAATTTTGCTCTGACCCGAAACAACTTTTGGGAGTAACAAGTACTCCACCGCCTATTTAAGTGAAATGTATGTAAATAGGAAATAATATATTTAAAAGTGTGTGAGAAGGTGAATGGATTTAGAAACTGTAATGACCGAGCTGTTGATAGTCCCTGGAGCTCAACCTTAATGGCCGGACGGATAAAATCTAGTTCTAACCCCGGACTGTGAGCACCCAGGGTGGGTAATTTTTGACGCCTGCCAGTAATTTATTAGAAATTACAAAGCTGGAATTGCCTGTGTACTCGCTTTATGGGTGCGCAGATTTAAGTTTATGTAATCTGAATCAGTAACTATAGGGACGAAAACTAATCAAATCAAGGTTTATTTAAGTACCAACTTTTAGTTAAGTAACCGCCTAAATTATAACTAACTAACCTTCAATCTAAAGGTAACATTAGTACAGGATATCTCCTTGCACAGTCAAAATAAATATATCTACAGTAAATTTATTTATGATCGTAATATTCTTTTTGCAATTATTAACAATTTGTCAATGCATAAGATGGTTTACCTTCAAAATATATCGAATCCAACTAGTTCTATCTACGAACCAATTGTTTTATGGGTTTCAGATTTGATTTGAATTTTTTACAAGAATAATAAAATCATGCGACAGTGGAATATGATATTCAAAACTGAGTAAGCTAAAGCTAAACGTAATTAGGCTTTTGAAAAATTGATTAGCATTAATTGTCCAATAAGGAAAACGTAAAATTAACTGATGATTAAAATTGTGCTAAATAGGAGAAGATTTAGTCATATTAGCTGTCGTAGTATATTAGTATATAATATACTGATGTAAAAAATATACTAAATTTCCAACAAAACCGATCCCGGGTCGGCGTATCTGCTGATAAAAAAAACAAACCTCGGAAGAAGGGTTGAAGTCGAGATTATGTTATAAAATAGTCAAGAACGCGAATTACAATTGTCCACTAAAATCGGAGAAATACTTCTATGGGTTGGTAGGTGTAAACCATAAAATACAAAACTTTTTTCAATCGGGACCAAGTACATTTACAAGCGTATACGCATACTGGCACAAAATCCAAACACTCACACCAAATCCAGTGGGCCTTTTCTCAATCACATTTTAATTTCTTATGACATAAGTAAATAGTGTAATTTTATTAGATAAAAAATTGCCAAATAGATGGTTCAAAACATATTTGAGATCTTAGTTTTGGGTATAGATTTTACAATTTACAGGAATTGACAAATTTATGTTAACATTAAAAGAAATGTGCAAGTATTTTAGTATGATTTAAATTTCCATTAATTTTACATGGATGTGGTTTTGGATTCGGCTGAGGAGACAAAATTGAACAATTGATAATCTCTTCGCCTAAAATTTTAGAAAATGTACAGCTTTAGTCGTATTGAGATAAGTAAATACTATTGATATCTGTGGGAAAAGTGACTTTTCATTTGGACTATATGAATTGTTTTTATTAAATAACAATACAACATTTTATTTAACATGTTTTGACATTTTGATAATGATGACTGATTTATACAGGGTGAATTGCTACTCGTGCTACAAACTTCTCCAGTAGATTCTTCACCCTAAAATGAACAAAAAAGTTCATATTGTCCATGGTCCGATTCTCAACCATTTCAGAGTAATTTCGCTTTTTATCGATTTTGAAAGATATCACGTCCTGGCGTCGGAAAATCGTGATATCTTTTAATCTAAACATTTCTCTGAAAATCTAATAGCACCGTTGAAATTCCCGTTAATTTTTCAATAAGAAGATGACGGTGGCAAAATGTTTGGGCTAATTTTTTGTGTTTTATTTCAGCCAGAACTACAAAAAGAGTGGAAAATTGTGTAAATCGGAAAGTGTATAAAGTAATCCAGAGTTTCTAATTTTAGTCTCAGAAGGCAGCAAATTTGAGGAAAACTACCTGATTTAATAACGCTTCCAACGCACTCGTCATTTTCTTATTTAGTGGTTGTGAGACCAAGATGTTGATGACAAAAAGAGAAAAAATGGTGGTTCAAGGATTGCTAATGTTTGAGAGTGACTTGCTACTCGTGCTACAAACTTCACCAGTAGATTCTTGACCCTAAAATGAACAAAAAAGTTCATATTGACCATGGTCCGATTCTCAACCATTTCAGAGTAATTTCGCTTTTTATCGATTTTGAAAGATATCACGTCCTGGCGTCGGAAAATCGTGATATCTTTTAATCTAAACATTTCTCTTAAAATCTATAAGCACCGTTGAAATCCCCGTTAATTTTTCAATAAGAAGATGAAGGTGGCAAAACGTTTGGGTCTTTCTTCCTTGACCTTCTAGCTGTTTGTAAACTTCTTAAGCATTACATACTAAATGGGCATTAAATTAAATTAAAAAATTTCAATGGAATTATGATTTTGATTCTCTCTAAAAATTAACGGGGATTTCAACGGTGCTTATAGATTTTAAGAGAAATGTTTAGATTAAAAGATATCACGATTTTCCGACGCCAGGACGTGATATCTTTCAAAATCGATAAAAAGCGAAATTACTCTGAAATGGTTGAGAATCGGACCATGGACAATATGAACTTTTTTGTTCATTTTAGGGTGAAGAATCTACTGGAGAAGTTTGTAGTACGAGTAGCAATTCACCCTGTATATGTAAGCCGAAATCTACACATGTACGTACACACGTACGCGCGAGTACAGATGAGGCTACTTTTTCTCGCAGTCCAACGGCAATTCCAACTGTTATGATTTACGATAAATTACCGGCAGGCATCAAGGATCATCAGCCTTAGTGGTTAGGTTCCTTGATTTATCCGTCCAGCGACAAAAGTGTTACAGGAGCTATCAGCAGTTTGGTCATTGCTTCCCCCAACGCAATCCGCTTTTTATCTCAACCAATACCTTAAATACAGATTAATTCATTGAAATATATTAATTGGTCAAGCAGACCACGAAAACTACTGAATTTAATACGTTAAATGAGGTATATTCACTAAAGCTCTCCGTGGTCATTTAGAATAAAATAGATTACATGACATTGAAAAATGGCAAAAAGAAGGCAAAATTCAACAGGTGAGGTTGAGATGGGAAGTTAGTGTCCGAGTGGATCGAAATCACGATAGCTCAAGTGGTAGAGCAGCAGCGTATTTAACCGAAGTTCGTGGGTTCGAATCCCGCTTGTGACACCATCTTTTTTATCCCAACCAATACCTTCAATACAGATTAATTAAATGAAAGAAATTATTCGGTCAAGCGGACCATGAAAACTAGTGAATTATATACAATAAAACAACCCTGATTCCTTCAATAATTAGAAGACTGAACCGAAATGCATCGTTGCATTCTTCTCGTCCCCATTCTCTTATTGGGAGGTATTTTTACGCGCTCTCTATAAGGAGCCAAGTTGCACTTTTCAATGAGGTGGGACATTTCTCTACATGCCTGTCACTAAAGCGAACTTTGGCCCAAAAGTTGGTGTCCAAGACTCAACATCGTCCTTTTTGCTACGGGTCAGATTCTCCGAGGGTAACCTGTTGACAGTGCTCTTGATACGGAAAAATTTCTCTGCCGATCCGGCCCAGTTTTTATTCCTCAGTGGGCCAGTTCGTGGTGGTTAAATCCGGAAGTTAGACGTTCCGGCTTTCGCCGCCTCGTCCGCCGTTATCCTCCAGACCTATTTGTCCGGTGCTTAGACAACAACTACAGTTGCCAGGTTGTGGAATCTCTTCAAAAAGAGACTACAAAAAACCTATTAGGGAACAAGAAGTAACCGGCCTCAGAGAGTTGATGCAAACTACGTACATAATATGTTTTGAATTTTCATGAAAGGCCAAACTTATATAATATTGATTCTTTATAACTTCCTGATGAACAGCAATTCAGTACAATGTATAGTAAATATAATTGTTTTTTTTTTAATTATTGATTTTGATTATTTATAACTATGCTTTATATTGATGAAGACCTTGAATTTTTTATTATTTATCATACTAATATCCTGTAATTTGGTCGAGCTCGTTGGTGCTATACGTGGTGCCACGTTTTGTTCTTATTCCGTTTGTTCTGCCCAATACCCAATTCATTTAATTACTTTTTTAGCGTCTCTCTCTCTCTCTCTCTCTCTCTCTCTCTCTCTCTCTCTCTCTCTCTCTCTATTTCGCAGAACTTGATAATTTCTCCCTTTAAGCTCGTGATTCTTGTCAATTTCCCTTAGAAAATGATTCATTACGAGTCTGAAAATCAGATTGTAGATGTAATCCCGCAAAGTTTTTATCATTGAAACGATTGATGATTATAGTAAAGAAATTTTAAGGAAATTTGTGTCAATATCGTGAAATTTTTATGTCATTCTGTGTACATTCAAATTCTAGATTAAAAATCTGGAAAATTTAAACTTTGGTAAATAACTCAAATTTAATTATTTTACCATGTCAATAGGACAAATAGAAAGATCATACAATGGCCAACTACGACCCATATTTAACCCGCACATAGGTCTTCTTGGTGTATTTGAGGCCGCTCTCATAGCCAATGTCCCCCAACTATTTTCAACCTTCGTCAATATGGACCATTACATACCGTCCTCCTCTACACAGTGGCCTAACTGTGTTGGGCCAATGTTTGGACAATAATGAAGAGGGGTTATTACAATTCATTTCTAGAGAAGTGTTCGTAACTCTTCAACCTGATGAAACGCGTTTAATGCTAAAAATCCGGGTATAAACAACAAATCCTGTGAGTAAAACCATCATTTACAAAAAGTGAATCTTCACCGATCAATTCACCCATACTTTACTATTTCTTCTGCAGGTTGTTGCGTTTAAAGGAATATATGTGATCAGGAGGTTTATGATATTTAGGAATCAAAAAATGACGAAATATTTGCATAAGAAAGGATAATGAGTGGTTAGTAGAATATTTCAAAGTTAACATTTTATCAATAGTTTTGTGATTTCCAGGCCGAAAATTGATAGGAATTTTTTTTTCAAAAATAAGTATTTAAAACTTTTTTATTGCAAAATTTCAACTTTTGCTCCAAGGTGGACAAATATTTTAATCTATTTTCTACTTCACAAATTAGGCATTTCATTATCTACAATATTCATAGATAGCTGCCAAACAGAATTTGGCGTAGTGACCGAGCGGCGCAGCAAAGTAGGTCTCAACATTTTTTTTTTCTTTTTAGCAATAAGCTAAGTAAACGTTACGTTTTGGATCACAAAAAATAAATAAAATAAAATCAGGTCTTCCCATCTGCCTCTTTTTGTTGGTATATTAGATATTGATGTTTATTTTCTTTTAATGGTAAATTGATTTTTTTCAGCGATCGCTCTACTTAAATTATCTAAATTTCAAAGTTACTTCCGCAATTACTTTGAGAATCTCCTACGGGAAATTTCCTACAGTCCCCTCTTAACCCATGGAAGCAAGGGGGGTTTCCAGGCACCAAAATAATGGTGTATCCTGAGAGCGTGGCGTACTCTCTAAAACACAAACTGATTTCGTGTTTACCTGTGCGCATGAACTCCGTAAACACACTCCGCGTTTATATGGAAGATTGGACGAAGGAAGCGAAAGGCATGCGAGGATGCGAAGACTACGCTTATTGAGACAGTCGAATTCGTAAAAGGAGTTGTTGAATCAGCCTCGCTGCTCGATCAGTAAGCACAGAGGTACCTGTTCTTGTCTAGAAAGACAGGGTTGGGGTAGCGCAAGAGCGTTCCATGTTCTTAACCCAGTAGCGGGCTATGTGGGAATAGAATTGTAGTTAAAAACCAGTGTTCGTCGGTGCCTTCATAGGCTTCCTTTACCGAAGGCAGCGTTCCTCTAGTGTGTGGTTAGAAATTCCACTATAAACAAAACGGCCAAATCGGCCCCGAGACGACTGGCTGGGATAGGGCCGACTTGTTCGGCTCTCAAACAGTCATCTCGTCTCACCCACCTTGGTAGTCCACTATGTGTGGAACTAAGGGCGACGACGGGTGGTATAGTGGAACGGCTCACCTCGAGTTCTCATCCACGGCCCTTTCTCAATCCGGGTTCCTTCATTCTATCCTGTGACCCCCCCACCCTTGGTTTCAAGAGGGGGGTATCCGGGCACAAAATAAAGGTGCAGCCCAGAGGGCGTACCAACCTCTCTAAAGCACAACCTGTACTCGTGTCGGCCTAGGTTCGGCAGGGGCGGTGGGGGCCCTTAGCAGAGTCATACGAGGGCCAGTGATCCTGTCTTCATAGACCACGGGTAACGGGTCCATCTCTACCACGAGTTAACTGAAAAGTTTCAAATTCAGCCCTAGTTACACTAGGAATGGATTCGTGGTGGTACGTGGTGACGCCCCTGGCGGTAACTTAGACAGAGGCTGTCTTCTATTTGTGACCTTCGTGAAGCTTGCGTATGATCAACGCAATTACCCCCCGCCTCCCGGGAGAAGTTGCGACCGGACGACAGCGTGTAAGCGTTGAGGACGAGATGATTATGCTGAATAGTCCCTCGAATGCGTGAGTAAGCGAATGGAAACGGGTAGTGAATCGGTTTCTCTGACTCGAGTATGCTTTGCATAGTTATGTGTATGACCGGCGTGGTACCCTTGACGCAGCGAAAGATCGGACCACCTAGGCTAAGCCTATGGCGTCCCTCGAATGCGCATGGCAGGTGTAGGCTGAGCTCGACAGGAGGTTTTACCGTAGGTGGTGCTCATCTAGCGAGTGGTTAGCAATTCCACTAAAAACAAAACCGCGGCCGGGGCGGATCCGGTAGTTTCTTCGCTATGGGAAGCCTCAATACTCTAGGAGTTAGAGTCGTCGTCCTCTATCTAGGGAATACGCGGGAGAACAGTCTGATGTATTTCGGCCTGTTAGCCCTTTGCGTGCGGCATACGACCCGATGCACAATTGCACAATGTGGGCCCGACCATTCGGAGTCGACAAGCGGAGAGGGAGGTTGTCTTGTCCCTTAGGGGCTGGGGCGTCTCTAGACAAATGCTGCGGCGGTAACACTATTCCGTCGTATGCGGGGGTGCGTCAGCTCTCATCTCGAGAATCAAAACGTCCGATAAGGCCGAAAAGACCAGGTGCGGACGTTAAAATCCTCATGTCTTGTTGACGATGAGTTCTCGGGAACGGATCCGGTAGATCCGACGCTGGTGGGACCCCCTTACACTCAGGGAGATAGAGCTGTCTTCTCTATCAAGATAGTATTGTACGGTTAATAAGCTGCTGCATTTCAGCACCAAGTGAACGGTTTTCCAATAGCTATGCTGCACACGGTCGGGTGTGTAGATGTTGACCCATCACTCCCGAAAGGGCAAGCGGGAGAAGTCACTATAGTCTATGGACCTCACAGGATTAACCCTGATAACTTGTGAGCGGAGGTGTGTCGCTCCCATCTTCAGAATCAAATAAGGCCATGTGCCTGGGGAGCACACGTTAAAAAATCTCAGTGTCCTTTTGATAACATTATGACCTCCAATGGGAAACATATATATATATCTACATTTAATGTTAAATTATTTTGTGTGAGGAAAGAAGAGAGTGATGTGTTCTATTTACTGTTTAATCCACTCTTTCACTGGAGATTTTAATCCTCGGGTGTTATTTTAGAATTGACGAAGGGATTGGGGCGCCATCTGAATAATATTTGAATTCGGCATGAATTTGAAATATGATTTATATCCAGAAAATCGACTTTTTTCGTGGCATTATCGTCATTGTCTGAAAGACTTTGGGACTTGTTAATCTGATGCAGGAACGCCAAAACCGCCGACGGTTTCCGTTCCACGCCTCTTATCCCGATTATCTATCCCGGCGGGTTTCCATAGTAACACAAGAGCGACTAGTCGTACAATGGTTTATACTTCTAAATCACTAATTCGGATTAACGGATTAAGTTTAGATGATTTTATTTAATTGTATTTGAATCTATTTTACCATGACTTTCCAAGAAATATAATGGGATTCAAAGACAATCGTGGAGCTTTGTTGTTTCTAACTTTGATAGAACAAAATTGTAATTATATCTTGTTTAGTTATAAAAGATACAGTGCTGTATTTAAATTTATCTGAGTGCATTCAAACACTTATCTTCTGTAATGTTAGTTTATCTTTTATTTAAGTTAGTGTCCCTTTATATTCAGTAATTACTATTCTTTATTTTGGTCGTTAACAATCACTCATAATCATCATCCTCACTAGCTTGGTCAGTTAAACGCGTTTCTGTATTCCTCTTCGACGGTTTTGTCATTTCGCCAGAGATTGGTGTGTGAAACTGTCTAACATTGTTGTATTTAAATTTAAATTGAATTGTTTTGTTTAATTTAGATGGTCCTTAAGTCTAGGTTATCTTGTTTTATATATAATTGCAGAATAATAAGGAGCGTAATACCAAAAACCTGGACACGGTCTTTGTGGAATATTGACTACCACCCCACAGACCTGTCAGAACAATTAATTTAAATTAGGTTAATGAATGGATAATTTTTACTGTATGTGAATGTACTTATAGGCGAGAATGAAGGGCGACAAGGTGAAAACCCCTTGGACCTCCCCATGGGCTCCCAACCGTAAGTTTAGGAAGTACTTAATTTTAGGGAAGTTGTTGGGATGGTGTCTCAGCAGTATATGGATAACAGTTGAGAGCCGACAAACGTAGATATTGTTTTGAATGTTATGAATTGTATTTTAATTGACTTAGGACATTTTAAACGCGCGTTTAAGAAGGGTTAGATAGATATAGTAATAATGATAAAAAAGCCGGCCGGAAAAATAAGATATTATATTATAATAGTTTTAAATATTAAAACTTGACATATCATTACGTCAAAATGTTATTCATAACAAAAAGTGGTATTAACAAAAAATATTGTCGAGTTGCTTAATTTTTTAACATATAGGCTAAAATTGAATTAATTTCAAATAAAAAATATGTCATTAAAACTCACCCCTTAACATGTCGCCCCCTCGGCCTCTTTTGAGCAGAATCGGTTCTCCGTCTTCTCTTTTCCACGTTATCCTAGGTTCAGGGTGCCCAGCGGCCTTGCATGTCAAAGTTGCGTTTTCGCCCTCCTGAATGCTAACATCCGCCGAGGTTTCATCGTAAAGGATGTCCGGAGGCACTGGAATGATTAAAAAAACAGCGAAATCAAATTAAATTCGTACGACAGCCTAATATTTATGACACACGCGAACATTCCGGCGGGCGTGTAACTGATTTAACCCCTATTTAAACCGTTGTGGGTTGGGGGTTGATTGCTATTTTATGCCTCGCCCACTTAGCAAAACAGTGGGACCCAATTAAAATTATTAATTAGATTAAACACATTTCAAAAACAGAGGTGTTCACTTTTAATGAGCGATTTTCAAGGGATGATTTAAAAATATATTTTTTATTTTGGTTTACATACATCAAAGACCTTTTTCCATTTATACACGATGCATGAGGTATGAGAGAGATAAATCACAAAACAAAATTAATAATAAAAAAAAAGATTTAAAAAATATATTCATATATTCATATTATAGAAACCCAGAAATTTTACTCCTCACTTTACCTAAAAACATAAATGATAAAATCAATAATTGGACCATTTTACTTTCTTCTTTCATTGTTTTAATTATAGTTAAATATAATAGATAATTTTTTTAGGGGACAAGCTGAATAATTTAAAAAAGTAAAAAATAAAAGTAATGACAATCTAGTTGACAGCTGATTATTTTATAAAGAAACTAGCCGTCCCCTCTAGATTTGGTGGCCATTTTCCTACGAAGCGAATATAGCGTTCGAGGGCGCTAAGACTACGCTGACGGAGCCCCTCGAATACGTGCGGGGTAGTGGATGGGGAACGGTGAAGTGCAACAAACAACCTATCCCGTTCCCGCGACCACTACCCTACACGTGGCGCAACTGTTAGGATCTATTTGGAGACTGAACAAAAAGAAGATCGCAACTGTTCATTCAGTAAAGTAGCAAATACTGACTGTGGCGGCAGGGGGGTGGGGGTCAACCTGAGAGGTGGTATTTGTTCCCGACCAACAGGAACAAATACCATCTGGGGAGGAGTGCGGGTGGACTTCTGGGGAGGAGTGCGCGCAGACCGTCGGGGTCGGCGGGTGCTGCATCAGAGACACACGAGGGTTAGGGTACCAGATCCTGTCTGCAAAGACGGGGGAGGGTGCTTACCCATCTGAACTACGGGGTACCAGAAAATGTTCCAAGTCCAAACCCAGCTACATGGGAGTGAACTTGCTGTGGCTTCGTGAGCAGGCACCTGGCAAGAACTTAGTGTGAATCTGTTGTATGGGGGTGCCGGTATTGGTTTTCTTCCGAGGGCAATGTTCTTATAGGGAGTGGTTAGACCATCCACTTTAAACAAGACCTCGGCCGGTGTGTAACTGGTAATTCTTACGCTGGAGGAGCCCCAGTATTATGGGAGAAAGAGTCGCCTTCTCTATCTAGGGAGCTCGGCGGAGCGACAAAGGCTGATGCATTTCAGCCACTTGGAGTTACCCTTTCCGAGCGGTATGTGGTCTACTGCTTAAGCAGCCCCATCCACTCGGAATGGAGAAGCGGAGAGAGAAGTCCGTCTCGCTGGCTTCTACACCAAAACTTGAGCCTGTAACACCCCTCCAGTCGCGAGCGAAGGTGCGACACCTCTCATCCTGAGAATCAAAACGTCTGGTAGTGTGGAAAGGCTGGGTACGGACGTTAAAGGTCTTCACGTCCTTTTAAGGGCTAACGAGTACCTACGGGAAAGAACGTCCCCTCTAGGTGGAGCTTTCATTTACTTTTTTTCAGTTTTTCTCCTTACGCTTCACATTCTTACATTCTTTTTATAATGTAAAATGCCAAACAATAAATAATATGAAGATGATCCTTTTCATTGCTGCTGTTGAAAATGTATTTTTTACTCTTTGATCAGTATTTCTTGTTAATTTCACTAAAGACGTTAATTATGTTCTTTGTTGGTATTAAGTAAAACGTAAACGCTTTTCAAATCAAAGGTTTGTTTATTCGCTTAATCATAGTACATCGTTCACGTCTCCGAATTTATCTTTGGGTGACAAAGAGGATGTCAAAGTTTGGTAAATGAAGGACTGGAGACTTTAGTTAACTCGCTGCTTGTTCTAAGGGTGTCCCCCTTAAAACCGGATTTAGAATTAATTGTCCCGAACTAATTAGTTTTGTGCGAACAAGTCGGCAAATTGTCTGGACTCCTACTTAACAACATCTATCTCCGAGGCTCCCATTTATTAGGACAGAGGTTGCCCGCTATTAAGAAGACTTAGTGCCTCCAGGTAAATTAAATCAATGGGTACAGTTTTAACCAATAGGGCGAGAGTTGTAACGAACAATTATTTCTCCTGGGAAAGTAGGAGCCCAACTACCGACTAAAACAAACTAAAACATTTATTTGTTTGGAAGCCGTTTCCGCTTAGAAACAGAACCTTAATTCAACTTTTACCCGGTTTACTCTCACTGCATTACAAAATTATACTGCGTGTAACAACAACTTGTATAACAATGAAGGCTACGAGTGTGGCTACTGAAGGAAAAACGGGGTTTGTTAATAGGCCATTAATGGGGAAGTACTTGAATCACATTGCTCTTGAGTCACCATAAACCTTTTCCAGCTCTAAACTAAATGAACTTTTAATTATTTCCACCTGATTGATTTGAAATGTTGGAAAAGGGAAGAAAGATTACAAATCCAATCATCATCTCAAAAACACTAAATAGCAAATATTTTAAATTTTAAATTTTCAAAGAGCATTAAATATTTTAACTACGTTGTAGATATACATTTTACAATATTTATTTATAAATATGAAAAAAAAATTGTTAAATTTCAAATATTGTTAAAACGAAAGAAGATTAGTACACTATTGTTCTGTTTGTTTTCCAAAGAACAAGAACGCATTTTACTTATTTGCAGTAATTTCTTGTGTCTCGGATTGAAATATGACACCTAAATGTGTTTAAAACTGCCGTCGAATTGTAAATCTTACACGATAACCCTATGGTAAATTATTATGTGCCGTTGTGTAATTGAAACTGTTACAATATTTTTTTTTCTTTCCAAAAGGTAGATCGGGGATGAGGCCAAACTGTTAAACTGTTACGTTGCATATTAGAAAAATTTTGCATAACTTTCCCCCTATTTCAAGGTCACCGTTATATTTAACGTCTTTGAAATATCGTTGACGATATTTGGAGATTTTTTACATATCGGATTATCGATTTCCTTGGAATTTTGGAGTAATTCAGGTTTTACATAGTTGTAACATCCAAGTTTGTAGACAAAGTATTTCTTCCTTTCAAGGATGTTATGGATTTTTTCTTGACTGCTGACGATAGTTAGACAATACTGGGGACCTGATAGTTGTTCAAGCTCTAACATACAAAATAAACATTGCCTGGCGATTCGAATAAATGAAATTCAAGAGGAAAAGTATTCAAAACTCTTACGAAAAAAAAACCGTTTAGTTTAGTGCAGTTAATCATATACACACTCATTGTAACCACATTCTATACCAGTCGCCTAGAATTTTAGCTTTTTTCACGCATTGTAAAATGTCATGTGAAATCAAAAATAATTTTATTATAATTGGACTTTATCGTCACCCGTTAACAACTAGGCTATTCTAGAACAAATAACGTAGAAGGCTATTTCAGACAGCATGCGGACATCAACCCATTTAGCATTACCGTTCACTCTAACGTTATGCAAAATCTTCCTAATGTAAACAACCCATTCTGCGATAAGATGAACCAAAATAATTGCAACATCTAAATAACAGAAAATATTTTTTTAATAAACAAAGATTGTGTCCTAGGGTAACTGTAAATTTGCAGTGCATCTGTCTAAAACGGGGAGAATAGCCAAAATGATCGTAATCTCTGTTTTGTTCAAGGGAATTTTGGTTCTTCTACATCTTCAGTTACAGTTCTTCTTGGGAATTATTTTGCCAATCGTGTTTGTTTTATTTAACCACGGATCAGGGCAATCAGAAACAATCAAATGATCAATTGAATTTTCACAATTTAATTTTATAATATTACCTATAATGAAGATGCGTTAGGTAAGGTCTACAAATAGCTTCGAAACAAATAAAGGAACCGGATCAGGTAAATTCTATGCAAGCGCGAAAATGAGCTTTCAAACTCATTAGGGTGAAATACACTTAGGTTTTTTAAATTGAAATTTACCCTCTCAATGATCTTATCAAATCATAAAAGAGGCATCAAAAATTCTCCTTAGAGAATACATCAAAAACGGTCAGTGAATTTATCTGCAAACTCAAAAAATTGGGGAAACATCTTAACAATATCTTAGGTGCAGGGTAGTTCTGTGTAATGAAAAACAGATATTCTAGAGGAAGATCTGAACCTATAAATGTCGGCGAGTTTAAGTAAATTGACTTCTCCCAAAGGAAAAAACGAGCAGTGTATGTTGAAAAGTGACGCTGACTTTTCTTTTTTTTCGTTCTAGTACTAAATACTCAACTTTTAATTGATAAAACAAAGTATTACTACAAATTAACATGTCGTCATTTCTTTTTAGTTGATTAATTAAAGGAAGAATTTTTAATTAAAGGAATTTAAAAAAAAAACAAGAGGAGTGGACAAACTCCAGAAGTGCGAGACACTGTTTAACTTCACTAAAACTGAGAAAAACTCACTAGTTTTCGTGGGACGCTTGACCAAATAATGTCTTTCAATTAAATAATCTGTATTTAAGGTATTATTTGAGATAAAAAGCGGACCACGAAAACTAGTGAATTTAATAAGTTAAATGAAGTATATCTTCACTAAAGCTCTCCGTTGCCATTTCATTTGTCGCCGAGAATCAAATAGATTACATGAAATTTGAAAAATAGCAAAGAGGGGTGCAAATTCAAATGGTGAGGTTGAGATGGGAAGTTAGTGTTCCAGTGGATCGAAATCACGATAGCTCAAGTGGTAGAACAGCGGCGTATCAAGCCGAAAATCGTGGGTTCGACTCCCGCTCGTGACGCTGACTTTTTTTATCTAAACCAATACCTTAAATACAGATTAATTAATTGAGAAAAATCTTCCTAACGCAAAATATGGTAAAAGTCAGAGGACTGATAGGACTACACTTACACAAAATGGGCATATTGAATGATGATTCCATTTGTAGGTTATGCAATTAGGAAAAAGAAACTGCCCCTCAAATTACCTTCGAAGAAAATGCTTAATAGGGACAAAACGTAGGATATCAAAAATATCCAGGGAAAAGCATTGCAACAATAACAGTCAATGATCTAATAGTTTGTAAGGGAAGGATAGCGTAACTGAAATTATCTAAAAGACTAGAAAAATTATTAGCCATAAGGCTGCTGTGCTTGGTGAATACAAAACTTCCGCTTCCTAGTCATCGTCCGACATCATCATCAAAACGAAAAGGTAAAGAAAAAATGTATCTTATTTATTTTGGAGCCGACTGAATAAATAGAGAATACAAATTATAAAAATGATAAATTTAACAACTCAGCAAGCTACTACAATTCTTTGGTTGTTATAATAAAAGTAATCGTTTGAAGTAAAGTGTTCTTCTAACGGCGAAATATATAAACATTTTACACAGGAAGTAAAAATTAATTTTTGAAAGAAATATTTCCAAAGAAACTTTTTAAGGATAGGCGAAATAATTAAGGATACGCAGTATAAACATAACTCAAATTGCAATAAAACATAACGACAAAATATTTTTCTTTTCTTAGAAAATGTTTTCGACAAACTTCTGTGTTTTATGTGACGATATACAATATCTGTGTCCGTTCGGCCGTAAGTGCTTTGGAGTTTTTCCAAATATAAATTTTTTAAAGATAAGACCCAGAATGCCATCCTTTTAAACTAGGACCTGCCCAAAGCGACTACAGCATTAGATTCTCCATTCAAACTACCCAAAAAGCACTTAACACTGTTAAACATGTTAGAATTTTAAGTCAACCTGGACTGACATTGTACGCTTTCCGATTGATTTATGGATTGTTTTGGCCGTTTGCTTTACACATTACTATTCAAATAATCGATTTTCGAATATTACAAGTTACTGGACGTAGGACGTTTTTTATTTATACGTTTAGCGCCTACATAGCAAAAGGACAATTCTAGAAAATCCAGGACAGGATAATTTATCGAGTAAATGTTATCAATTCTAAAAAAAAATTATGTCCTTTATAGATCGTCCTTTTCAATTTTGGAATTTTAGAAGCCGTGAATTAGAAAATAGTGTATAAGATATTAATTTAAAAAAAACATATAAATCATCAAAGCGATTAATGTAAAGATTAAATGATAGAGTTTGCATTATGTTGTGCTTGATCTCATCTGTAGCACTGATCTTGATAGTTTATATTTAATCATTCTATTGGTACTAAAGGATGTGAACGAATTTAATGCTTTTACCACTGCTTCAATTTAGTCTACTTCTACTTTTTTCTTTGTAATTGTCTATTTAGCCATTATGTTTATTTAAATGTAGGCTAAAATTTTAGTTTTGGTTTTTGTTGTGGGGGAGATATAGAAACAGTCCCCACTTGCCTTTTTTTAATTTGGAATTCGTTTTAGGTTTATAGAAAAAAAGAGATAGTTTATTATTGCTAAGAGAGTCATAAAACAATTTTATATGTGACATGCCTGAAAGTGAATTCCAACGCATGTCTTGCAGCGGATTACATAAATTGTTAAAATGAATTTTTTTTTTAATCGGTTGAGGTGGCGGGTTGAAGGGAATTCTTGATATCAAAGTATTGTAACATTGGTCGACCATTATCTCATTTAATTTGGCGAAGGATAAACTGTTCACGGTCGTGACTATTGGGTTTTGGAGATCTGTATGAAGAACAAGAAACATCCTGTCTTGAGGAAATTGTATCCTGTTTTATGGCATATTGTTAATGGCAGTGGATATGTCCTTTTTTATGTGTTTTGTCCGTCGAACCCCAAATACGGCAGGAATATGATGAGATGTTATGTGGGATAAAAAGAGGAGACGTTTTGAGTCAATAAACAAAAGAGGGCACTAATTGTAATCTTGCCGGGTCATTTTGAGATCTAAGATGCCACCTTAATTGAATGCCTCATTGTTTAGGCGCGTTTGTTCGGTAAATGATGTACCTACCGTAATGATTCACAATACAGAGAGTTTGAGGTACTGCTTACTTTTTCCTATAATGTTTCTGACTTTGCCTTATTGAAGTTGGGTTTATTCGTTGTAAATATTAAGTATAGAAATGGTCGAAGAATCGGCTTAGAGGCACTCGATCTTACATGAGTTCGAATCTTGATAAAAAAATCTTTTATTTAGCAGAAAAAGTTTTCATGCAAATATGACATTAGTCGGAGTTTTAGCCTATAAACGTATCAGGCATATGTTATGTTATAGTATGTTATGCAATGTCTTATCTAGGAGTGATTCAAGGCCGACATTCATGTCATCAAAAGTCTGGAGTGTCAAGAACCCTATATAACTGCTAATCACAGGCATGATACTTACGAAAGCTAACTTGTATATGAGGTAGGAGATCTGTTAGAAGTTCAAGAAAGTGAATATGAGCTTTTCAATACCGTGAAGTACAATTGAGTCGGTGGCTCGCTTATTTTTTTTATTCGATGTTTTAATTATTATGTATAGCCGTCGAACTCTGTGTTCTGGTCAATTCTGATCCTCCTACAAGGAGAAAAGGCATCAGCCCATTTTTTTTAATCTTCTTCGAGCAGTGCGTTCAAAAATTTGGACACCTCGAAATTCCTGGGGCTTGATGAATCGCTTGAACAACAGTAAGGTGCCGGTTTTGCAAAATTCTCAAAGTCAAAAAACGGTCATCCTATGGTTTTGGTACCCTAGGGCGTCTGGAACCGGGCCTTCAATGGTAGGACCCAGTTGCTCGCAGAGTTTCGTAGGGAACCCCGATGGCAATGGCCGAAAACCCAGTGAAACGCCCATTATCAATAAGTGCCACACCACGTGCAACATCCTCAGCACTAAGTGGCATTTTTAAGTTTAAAAAATGAAATTAAGGAAACGAAGATGAAAACTAAACAGTTTATTGCTTCAGAATTTATCTGAGACTGATAAACATTTTATTTTTAACTCCGTAAAAAGTAAACATTAAAAAAATATTTTATCCTTGTTTTGGATTAAGGATTACTTTGTTTACCTCTAATAGATATTCCTAATTTAAAACATTGTGTCAAGAAATATTTATTGCTAAAAACAATGAGATAAACTAAAGGCAGATTGTCTTTTATCGAGAAAATTAAAAAATCAATTGGGTAGAATTTTTTGCCTGTTAGTTTATTATTTAGTTTATAATATTAGTTAGTTGATTTATAAGAAGCCGTTTAAATTTGAGTGACCATCATTATACCTTTTCTGGGGTGACTAAGTGAACTGGAGGAGTTGTTACGTGGTGGGATTGTAAATTTTACATAGATATCGATTTGTTTAAAACCTTTTTTATAAGACGTGTTTGCTAAGTAAACGTATACAAAAATATTTCTTTTCTAATTTTAATTTGTTAATTAATAATCTACCGAATTTTTATGAAGTCTGATATAATAATTGAATAGAGGAATAGTTAATCTTTTGGAAGTGGCACAGCTGAACATTGATCGCTCACTATTATTATTATCACACTTATTATTTTAATCTTTTGGGAAAGATTCCTATTAGGAAATGTATGTTTTATTGTATTTTATAAAAATTTTAAATATATACAGGGTGTTTTTTCAGATGACCTGCTTGAATTTCTCTTGTACAGATAACGTAAAAAATACTACTTTTTTGTTTTACGATAACATAGTCGGTCCAAGAGGTCGACCGATTCAACCGAACCATCAAAAAGGACCCTGCATATTCCTAAACGACAATATTACAGATATTTCAAAATTTACATGCATATAAAAATATAATTCAAAACATTTTAATTTCCACTCAGCGCACATGATTTTTCGCTTGTTTCTTTATTGCATTATCGAGTTCAATCTACGGTGTAATTCCAAATAATCTGTATTTATTTATGCAACAATTCCCATTTTAATTAAATTGCGTGTTCCCAAATTATCGCTAATAAAAACCACACGATAAAAAGAAATATTTAATTAGATTGTGTAAATTTATTCCGTTTTTCCCCCAAAGTAGTTGATCTTCTAATCTACGGTCAGGCTTTGTAAAAATATGGATTTCATTTTTATGTTATTATTAGAATTGAAAATTAATAAAGAATGGCAATGCCGTTGAAGTTTTGTTTTAAATTTATTTCATTGTTGTGTAGATAATTGATTAATTGTTTACATTATTTTAAATAAAATGTAAAACACAAGGCAAACAAAAAGTCTTGCAGGCTGATTTGTTTTTTGTATTAGCACTAAGACGATAGATATCCATCTCTGGTTGCATACCCGTTGTTAGTTACTAATTACACATTAGATATTATGATCATTTTTTCAAAAATCATAAAATAATTTGTGAATTGTTTATTTCTTGAGTAAAAAATCACGTCATAGTCAAATGGAAGGTCTAGGTAGCGTTTTACTTCTTTGAAAATGGTTCTAATTGTTAGTAGGATTTTGTACAAATCATTGTAAAATGTACCATCGACTCTGTGCTCAAACAAAATCACAAATATCAGTCACTCACTTATTTATTCATAAGTTGTTTGCCTGTTGGTCTTACTTTCCACTTTTTGCTTGAGTTTTAGAAAAAGCTCCTTTTTCTAACTGTAAGTATTTTGATTGCTATTTCTGAATTTGATTAACATATTTCTATATTTGTGTATATTAGCTGGAAACGATGGATGAAGCTAGTTTGGTCAAACCATCCACTTTTTCACTTTATCATTCCAGGCTGGTGAAAATCAGGTTGATAAACTTTTCAGTCAATGGCATTAAATATATTGTATTTATTACTCAATTTTCCTGAAAAATAATAATTTGGATGACATAATTACAGATATGAGAAAGGAAAAGGAATTACAGAATTTTGATTGAACAAGACACGTTAAGTGGTTTTTTTTCTGTCTACTAGGGTTAATTTCTATCCGCAGGGTCAGAAAATAACTGTTTTCTACTATTAATATTTTATTCAAATGTTAAACAAAATTATTTGTTTTACAATCAAAATTTTAAAGGTGACTTTTTTTGATAGACAATTTTTAAATATATTTAAAATTAAATAATACCATTCGGGCAAAAATTTAATATTTGAATAAAATGAATATTCAATTAAATTCTTCTCATTTTTTTGGTCAGGAATATTAAAACGAATAAATTATTCATATATGGATTAAAAAATATATCTACAAGGTCGTTTAAATGTGCTTTTTTCTTTTGTAATCTCAGACATATTATAAAAACAATTGAAATAAGCTCTTCACGGTCTCAACCCTTTCCAAGCTTTCACCCCTCCAGAACCTCATTGTTTCCAGTTTTCCGATTTTGGTCAGGAATATTAAAACGAATAAATTATTTATATGGATTAAAAATATATCTACAAGCTTATTTAATTGTACGTTTTCTTTTGTAATTTCAGACATAATATTTTTAAAAAAATTAAAATAAGCTCTTCTCGGTCACAACCTTTTCCAACCTGTCACCCCTCCAGAACCTCATTGTTTCCAGTTTTCCGATTTTGGTCAGGAATATTAAACGAATCAATTATTTATATGGATTAAAAATATATCTACAAGCTTATTTAATTATATGTTTTCTTTTGTAATTTCAGACATAATATTTTTAAAAAAATTAAAATAAGCTCTTCTCGGTCACAACCTTTTCCAACCTGTCACCCCTCCAGAACCTCATTGTTTCCAGTTTTCCGATTTTGGTCAGGAATATTAAACGAATCAATTATTTATATGGATTAAAAATATATCTACAAGCTTATTTAATTATATGTTTTCTTTTGTAATTTCAGACATAATATTTTTA
The DNA here is from genome assembly GCF_000648675.2 of Cimex lectularius. Lineage (NCBI taxonomy): Eukaryota > Metazoa > Arthropoda > Insecta > Hemiptera > Cimicidae > Cimex > Cimex lectularius. The sequence continues at coordinate 550,259 of NW_019392657.1, forward strand.
AAAAAATTAAAATAAGCTCTTCTCGGTCACAACCTTGTCCAACCTGTCACCCCTCCAAAACCTCATTGTTTCCAATTTTCCGATTGACGGATTATGAAGAAAAACATCCGGCAAAATGTTTTCTGATTGTCCTCAACAAATTGACTTAGCTAAGCTACTAAACTCACAAAAAACAATGATTAAAATAATTCGTTCATTTTAATGATAAACGAGAAAAGAATATAAACATAAGGTGGATCTCTTTCAATAAGTATGCCAAAAAAGAAAAAAGGACTAGACTTTTCATTCGCATTTATTACCGCCCGTTTATAAATAACAGCTGGTGGAAAAGGTGAAACGTAAAAGTCGGATGCTGGAGGTTCGTTAGACAAATCGGTGTCTAGCTAGGAGGAAAGAGGAATGATGACATCTAATGAATAACAATGTAGTTCCTTGAAAGGGTGGAAACATTCAGAGACTGCAAGGGGAGCACAATTGCTCTATTTCCTAAATTCCGGCCCGCCGTCTCAAAAACATCGATTCAACCCCTTGGAAATGGGAGCTCCAAGGCATCGCTATTGCTTCATTATTCCACATCAATATCCCCTGAGTTATGGCATCTGGCTTCAGGGGGAATACACCGATTGAATTCCGCCGACCGTTCCGCGATATTGAAGCGGAAAAGAACGGAGTAACCGTAGCCGATTTCTCAGATTTGATTTTGTTGAAAATTTTCAATGCCTTGGATTAGGAGAAGAAGAAACTAGGGTGACCGTACCAGAGATCGTTCACAAGTCTACACCTCTCTTCTATCTCTCATAATAAAAAATAAGATCATGGAAGAATTGTCACTACGTGGTAATGGCGACATAGTTATAATAAATTAAAGAACTAACGATCACTGAGATCTGTCAAACTGTCAAACGCTTATAGAACCTACCAACGCTTTACCAAATTTACCACTGGTTTATATGTGTAAGTTATTTCGTCAGTCGTTACGGGCATATTACTCACAAACTTCAATTTTATAAAAAAAAAACTACTAAAGACACATCGTCGAGAAAAAAAGAACGAAAATGGACATACGTAATTGGAAAGTAAATAACATAAAACGCAAACATATTAAACTCTTTAAATAATTATAATTAATTAAGGTTTTTAGTTGAGATAAAAAAGTTAATGGCACGAGCGGGATTCGAACCCACGATCTTCGGCTTGATACGCCGCTGCTCTACCACTTGAGCTATCGTGACCTCGATCCACTCCAACACCGTGACCGATGACACCAACTTCCCATCTCAACCGGCGTATCAAGCCGAAGATCGTAGGTTCGAATCCCGCTCGTGCCATTGACTTTTTTATCTCAACTAAAAACTTTGATTAATTATAATATATTAATTGGTTAAGCGGACCACGAAATTAGTGAATTTAAGTCTTTAAATAATTCTGATTTTATATGAATGTTCTCTACTATCTTCCTCAGGAATGGAATACGTCTTCAGTTCTCACTTTGTCGAAGAGAAGCAGCTTGCATTAATAGCAGGAATTTCCCTACATGACAACGCAAAGTCACGTATTTAATATGTAAAACTGGAAGTGGTTTGGAACGAGCTCCCAAATTATTCATCGGACGTCTTCAAATTAATATTCTCTTGTGATCAGTGCAAAATTCTTGAAACCAAATAAATTTAAAAAAATGAAAGAAGAAAACGAATAAATAACATATGTAAATTAGTTCAATGAACGATATTCAAAGAACAATATTTTATAAAACATAATCAAGCGAAAATTGTAGAAAAAGGGTTTAAAATTAAAAAAATAATAAATGAAAAATGTAAGTATAAATATTAAAAAATTAATTTTTGATATAATCAATTAAATTTATTTTTTCTTCAAATGTATTTTCTTTTACTATCAGTAATACAACTGACTAAATTGCGACAAAAAACATATGCAAAAAAAACATAAGCGACAAAAAACATAAGCACAATTGAACTGCAATATAGTGGAAATAAAAAGATCGGAGAGGCCAGGTAGGGTCGAACTACATTGAACCAACTTAACATTTAAAATACATTTTACTTTTTTTTCTTTCTTTTAGTCTTTAAATTTCTTGTCATAAAGTACTATTTTAACGGTTTGAAATAGACTAAACCTGCAACGCTTTTAAGTCATGCGGAACTGTTGGAATGTAGTGCCGTTTATTTCTTTAATGCCACTTTCTAGTCTATATACTGTATATATGTATGACCAAGAATGATTGTTGCCCTTAAAATTATCAAGAATTTTTAAGTACCTATACTTTTAACGAATGCATTTTAGAGTGACCAAAACAAAAGGTAGATAAATGCACAAAAATTCAAAATAAGTGTATGATGTATAGTTACAAAGATGGTTCACAATTTATCAATCTCTCTTCATCTCCCTAATAACCGAATATCTATTTATGATATTTTTCAATATTTAAAGTCTTAAATTATCAGTGATGTTTATCACTACAAACATAAAAATTGTAAACCAATTTTTTGGCTTGGTCATTTCATAAATTGCCAATAAACATATCTTCACCGGCAAATCGATATAAAAAATAAGCTACAAACAAAATTTAAGTGAAAGTTTTTAGGCTGATAAAGGCTGCACATCAATTGTTTGGAGATCGTGAGATGCGGTCTGGTGTGCTGTAGGTTTTAGAAAAACAATTTCTTTATCGTGAGATCTTTATTGAGACACTACACACAAGAATGACATATCTACACAGAAAACACTTTGATCCCTGAAGTTGATCTCAATAAAGATCGAAACGTTGGCACGATAAAGAAAATGTTTTTCTGAAACCTACATCACACCCGACCGCATCTCACGATATCTGAATAACTAATAATTCTTAAAGTAGTGTCAAAAATATCATTAAAAAGTTGAGTAGATCGACATTTAAAACTTTTACTTTGAAATATTGCTCAGATTTTTAAAAATATCTACAAACGAAAATATTAAAATCATCAGCTTAAATGTTGGAAAAGAGTTCGATCCTTTTATTGACAGAGAAACTTCTGCAAATTGATCTATACATTTAATGTTTTAAACACTATATATTATATATATATTCTTTATTCTCAGTACATATTGCAAGTAAAATATAATTATAAAATAGCACAAGTATTTATATTTTAAACTTTTTTTGTATGGGTTTTCGAATTCAACCTTGTAATTGCTTTGCCAAACGAGGTTCTAATTTTAGCGTATTTTGTCACAACTCCAGATCGCAGATTTCACACCGTATGAAAAAAGAATATATATAAATAATAATTGTAACAGTTAGGTTAACTGAGCACTAAGGGTAAAATTAATTAAATTAATTTTGACAATTCAAACATGCTTCCATATTTGCAAATATACAACTATTCTTCCTCATTAGTTCAGTATTTACATGGAAAAATATGGCTTTCCATTTGCGAATTTTGAAAGTTGAACCTAGAAAATAACTTGAAAATTAAAAATTAATTAAAATTAATTTAAAACTTAAATTTTTGTTTGTAAAGATAGTTAATAACTATTCAGAAATCGTGAGATGCGGTCTGATGTGATGAAGGTTCAGAAAAACATTTCCTTTATTGTGGCAACGATTTGATCTTTATTGAAATCATCTTCAGGGCCTGGGATTTACAAACATTGTTTAAATTTAACAAATACATGTAGGATGTGAAAAAAGTGAATTTATACAACGCAAAATATATTTTTTATATTCGATCAAAGTATTTCTACTCACTCAAAGTGTTTTTCTTCTGTGTAATTGTGCCATTCTTGCGTGTCGTGTTGAGAGGCACACTCATGACACAAACACTTTGAGCCCTGAAGATGATCTCAATAAAGATCGAAACGTTGGCACGTTAATGAAAATGTTTTTCTGAAACCTACAGCACATCAGACCGCATCTCACGATCTGCAAACAGTCATTAACTAACGGTCACTAAACACCACACATTGCTGCATATAATTTAAAACTGTAACTAACATAATGAAACAACATAACTTTATAATATTATGCTTGAATAAAATCGTTCTAATTGTTCTTAAAATTACTTCACTTATTGACATTCATTGACAATACCTATCATTTTCAAATGATACGATTAAATTGTTTATATTTTTTCTCTAGTTCACATACACACACACACACACACACACAGACACACAAATTCGTGCGCTCAATCTATCTCTGTCTATCTTTCTTCCGTTCTTTCACTCTCTCTTCCGATATTTTCGAACTTTTTCCTTACACTTTTTTCTCTCATATACAAAATCTTTCTTCTGTATATTAACCGCTCTTTTCAAGTCACCACTATTTACTGTTATTTATTTTTATTATTTATTTTTCGACCTCTCTCTCTTTAGGTTTCTTCTTTTATCTCTTCTGTTACTACCAATTGGAAACACTATCGAACAATTAAGCACTAACTGGTGATATTGAATGATATCTAATAATTATAGCTGAAATTATTTTATGAGTAAAACTTTTCAGCATTTCCCTGAATAAATTTTAATTGACTGTAAGGACTTATTTATTATTGTTTATTTACTTTTTCTATATATCTAAATGTTCGCTTTGTTATCTTTGGTTTATCATGACGATCTGTATGTAAACGAAAAATAATTACGACCTCATACATACTAAAGAACTTTAAAAATGTTTTAATTACAAAGGCTAAATTAAATCACTGGATTTCCCTCCTAATTCCCCTGTAAACAACTGAATATTCTCCTTTAATATCTAATCCGGAATTCAAATCCTTTTAAAGTCAGGCCAGAGCAATAAAAAGAATTTACATAGTAATTATACTGTAATGAATTGGGGCAAAGGGAAGTGGTGAGTGTTGTAAGAATTCGGCGGAGAGCTCGTCCCAAAGTGGCTTGGAAATTAATCGGTTGAAAGGGGTAACCCTAACCTCGGCCCTGAATTGCTCCGAGTGGCTTCACAACTCTCGAGGCCTGGCCCTTCACAACAACCGTCCTTGTATTTTCATACACGGAGGAAAACGTTACAAAGTGTTTTTATCATTGACGGCCGATAGGGACAATCTGCATCCAACAGAAAACAAATCTCGTTTTGTTGACTTTTAAAGAGAAAGAAGAAAATTAACTTTACGGCCAATTAGTTTTGTTAGGTTCTTTTATCACCATTTTAAACACGGTGAATCTAATTTATGTCAGTTAAGTCCACAATGAAGAATCCCAGCGGAAAAGTAACTAAACAATTACTGTGCTTCAGTACACCAAAATATTTGTTATTGATGAATGACACGCTTAAAATTCTGTCCAAGCAGGAAATCCACCAAACCTGGAAACTTGCATTATGTTATCCATTATGATAATAATAAACAAAATAACAGTACTTTATTAATCTCCTTATTCTGTCATAAGATTGGCATAGACAAGTAGTGACATTTTATGTAGGAAACTATTCAAAATTGTCTATTTTTTTTTTAATTATTGGTCACTAAAGTATTTCTATTACTTATTTAAATGTTTTCAATGTTTATTTAAATCAAATTGTATATCCTAATCAGGGGGAAAACTTTTATATTATCTCAGTTGTTAAAAAATCGCCACCAAATGATCCTAGCTGTTATAAAGTAATTAATATATTAAACACAATTGCAAAAATATTTGATAAAGCTTTACACAAAAACTAACTTAACTTGTTTATGAAAGAAAATAATAAACTTTAATCAATTTGGATATAAAAAATATAACGCTCAAACAGCTATAATTCAATTATTATATGATGCTAGAAATAATATAAATCATAACAAAATAATATTATTTGATTTTAGCGCTGCCTTCAACAGTGTTCACCATGTACTATAGCATAAAATTTTAATTGTCTCTAATCAATTGAATTTTCGAACAACTTAATTTTACTTTTGAAAACATGTATGAGAATGAAAAAGCAGTGCGTAAAATTTGTAAATGGAGATTTTTCCGAGTGGGTAAATATAAATAGAACAGTACCACAAGGATCGACGTTATTATCTTTCACTTAATTAAGGTTTTTAGTTGAGATAAAAAAAGTCAATGGCACGAGCAGGATTCGAACCCACGACCTTTGGCTTGATGCGTCGCTGCTCTACCACTTGAGCTATTGTGACTTCGAACCACTCGGGCACCAACTTCACATCTCAACCCACCTTTTTGGATTTTCCCTCCTTTTTGCCATTTTTCAATGTCGTGTTATCCATTTGATCCTCGGCGACAAATGAAACGGCCACGGAGAGCTTTAGTGAAGTATACTTCATTTTAATTCATTAAATTCACTATTTTTCGTGGTTCGCTTGACCAGTTAATATCATTCAATTAATTAAGGTTTTTAGTTGACATAAAAAAGTCAGTGTCACGAGCGGAATTTGTAAAAAATGGCAAAAAGGAGGGAAAATTCAAAAAGGTGGGGTTGAAATGGGAAGTTATTGCCCGAGTGGATCGAAGTCACGATAGCTCAAGTGGTATAGTAGCGGCGTGTCAAGCCGAAGGTCGTCGTGCGTTCGAATCCCGCTCGTGACACTGACTTTTTTTATCTCAACTAAAAACCTTAATTAATTGATTGATGTTATTTAGTCAAGCGAACCACGAAAAATAGTGAATGAAGTTATCTTTATTTTTTCTATATATGTCAACCAAATATTAAGTATAAAAAAGTAGTTCATGGGTAATGATGGCCTAAACCTCTCTATTTCCCTTTCCTAATCTCTCTCACTCTCTCTCTCTCTCTCTCTCTCTCTCTCTCTCTCTCAATCCCCTCTCACATTCTTATTCTGTTTTTCTCTCTTTTGCATACACATAAGGTGAACTGCCTATTATGATTCGATACGTGTGGAAAATCACTTTCCGTCTCATAACGATAATATTGGATACTAGGAAGCCTAAGGTTTTGTTCCGCAAACACTGCAGCCTTCTGGCTTAGTTATTTTACTTTCCTAGTTCCTTAGTTCAGTGTAATTAATTCGATCCTTCTTCTAAGGAATGGTAGGTTATTGACTGTCCTTGCTACAATTCCTTTCCCGGATTTCTTTTATATATAAGATAGTCTACATTGAGCAGTGGCACTATAAGAAGATGATGTAGGTGGCTTTTGGCTCCTTCTCATTGTATAATGTACAGATGGCCTGTTATTAAATAACTCGTGAAATATACTGCATTATTTTTTTCGATGCATCATCAGATTTTTTTTTCAATAAATATTTTTTTGAATATGTCGATTGCACTTACACCGTATGCTCATATATAAATATATGATGCCTTCAAATAGAAATGATGAACGATGGAGTGAGTGGGGTCTTCAATTCTTTTTTAAAAGGATTGATGCCTTCAAATTCTTGAAAGGACTGTTAATTATATATACAGTACATTTTTGCTAACTGAGATGTGGGACTTTGAACTTGGTATACCTTTAAAGTTGTTGAGTAAGCAGAACTAAATTCACTGTTTCTATGCAGTTTATTCGAAATTAACTTTCGTACCCTTATCTTAATTTAATATATGCAAGATGACTTTTTTCATGTACCAGGGGTTGCCTGTTAGTCATGATGTGTTCAGACAAGGAATCGTATTGGAAAAGAAAACGGCCTATCGCGGTTGTATAGTACGTAATCTATTGTTTTGAAACCTTTTCAAGTAAATACAAATAACATTTCTTCGGAGGCACTCGGGTGATATGAATTGAACATGTATCATTTTTATTGCTTTCGGGATTCCTCTCTCCCAGGCCTTAGGCAGTTCAGAAGAAATTGATTGACCACTTTGACCCGGAGGACTTTCTCAACTAAAAATGCCGTCCTTCCCACGTATGTGTCCAGAAGTTACCTTGCACCTGACCCCATTTAATCGTTGACAACGGTCAAATTTCAATGAACCAAGTGTACATTAGCGTATTAATATTGTTATTTATGTATTAAATATTATTAAGCACATCCTTTCCTAAAATGATTTTTTTAAAGAAATTAATAACTTGTAAGCAATTTTTTAAGACCAATTTAATTTTTTTCTTAATAGTGCCAAATAATAATGTTGAAATTTAATTTTTTATTGAATGAAATTCAAATGTATTTACTAATCTACTAATAATCTAATACTAATTTACTATAATCAAACTACTAATCAAAATAAATTTTTTAATTATGTCAGTGTTAATTGACAAAAGGATTACTTTGTGGAAATAATTTTCAACTGCAAGGACTTTGCTGAAATTATAATTAAGTAATTACATCGTTAAAACATTGCACTAAGGTTTGTTTTTAAATATTTGTTAATTGAACATTAAAGAAATACACAACTATATAATAGACATAGCTACTCTGCCAAATATTTGTTCCTGGTTTGTAACTCGACCTCATGCTTTCATAGGTTGATCCATATTTTAATTAAAGCTTTCGTGTCATTTTTTTTCTTGGCAGGGGCATCCGACAGCTAGGTCATTTCAGCCCCAACACGAATCAATAAATACATTCACACCTACATACATTGAACGCACTCATCCTGTGAGGTAGATGGAGTACTCGATATTCCTCCATCTACCTGTTCGTTCACTAGAATGAACTTTTCCAATTTGAGGTCGATGGGTTTCTTTAAAAGTTTTGCGCCACAGACCAAGTCACGCATGCAGCATGAAAGGCGATAGGGATGCTGTTTATCCATCACCCTCTCTCCATTCATACAAATAAATATATCCAAACCAATATACCCTCATTGTACTCATTCTGTTTCGTAGATGGAGTACTTGATATTCCTCCATCTACCTGTTCACTATAATATTTTAATTTAAATTGGGGTGGTAGGGGTACTTGTTTCAAATTTCCGCCAACAACCCAAGTCATACACCTGAGGGGCGGTGGAGTACCTACTTCACCATTAGCCTCTCCCCATTCACACCAATAAATACATTCACTCATACAGGACCCAGAAACCCAAAGCACGTAATTTAATTTCTATACACAATAGAAAAGTCCCACATATCTAGCAACGTTTCTCTGCATAAGGGACGCCTGAAGGGGATTGGCCAACTATCAGTGCCCTTTGAGTCAACCGCGTATGACCTATTCTTAATCTGGCAAGAACTATTCCTTCTTTATAGCTTCAATTTCGGCTCTATCGGGTATCCCTTTACACGGTGAAGAGCACAATGTTTACCCACTCTTTGGAAGGGGCAAGGAGGATCGGCATTTCTGTTTGATTAGACTGTAGATTTGAGGCTTCTACACCGAACCTCACGGTCTTAGAGCAAACCGTGCGAGTCACCTCCGCTCCTAACTTAACAAACGAAACGTGTGATAAGGCCTGTCGGCTAGGTGCGCACGTTTAAGAACCTCACTGTTATAAGCCATTTCGACCCCCAATGGGATACAGAATAAAACAGATCCTCGCAGGGCCATTTGCAAGCCGTGCTCTTAAAGGTGGCCATTCACGATCGCTCCAAGCAAGCCAAACGGAGCGACGCCGTTCCAAAAACCACGTCAATGGCAAAACTGAACTGGCGTGCCCGGCTGTGTCGAATTTCGAATATTCGACCGGTCCAAACTCCATCGCGCCACTCCAAATATCTACGGCGCGACGACGGCATGACGCGTTCGTGAATTGGAAAACCTGGCGTGGAGGGAGGGGATTTTGGCGCGCTGGCCTGGTCGTGAATGGAAAAACCCGCGTTTTTTTTTGGCGCAGACTCCGTCTTTCTGTCACTGAGGAAACATCTCCGTCGTACATTCTCAAAAAGTCAAAAACGTTTATTCTTTATAGGTAATGACTTCCAATCGAGATTTTATTGTTGAGGTGATTGAATTTATGAAAGTTTACCATGTTTATGCAAGTGGTGGACAATGATTATAATACCACGATAGATATAAAAGAAATTCGATCCTCAACCAGTTGGTCGACGTTTTCAAAACAAAGGATACAAATGCAATGAGAGATGAGGTATTGATAACCGCTAACAATGATCAGAAACCGTATTAGAGAACTTAAGTTCTTTGTAAGTTCTTCATCCCTGTAGCGAGAAATCGTAATGTGGTTGCCAACCTTTCATGTAGTGATGATTTCTCTCATGACTGTCTTTTGTTTTCTAATCAAGGGGGTAACAAGCTGGAGTAAATATAAATAAGACGTTAATCTTTTTTTTGTAAGGTTTTGGTTGAAATGAAAAAATAGTGTCACGAGGGGATTCGAATCCACGACATTCGGCTAAATACGCCGCTGCGCTAACCACTTGAGCTATCCTGACTTCGATAGTTCGATCCACTCGGGCACCAACTCCCCATCTCAACCTACAACCTTTCGAATTTTCTCTCTTTTTGCCATTTTTTGGTGTCGGAGAGGATCGAAGTCACGATAGCTCAAGTGGTAGAGCAGCGGCGTATTTAGCCGAAGGCCATGGATTCAGATCCCGCTCGTGGCACTAGCTTTTTCATTTCAACCAAAACCTTACAAAAAAGATTAAATAATTGAAAGAAGTAATTTGGTCAATAGAACACTAAATATAATGAATAAATAAGACGTTTCATCCATCCTTAAATAGTTCCTCCAATCAGCGGGTTCAAGGGAAAGTTCTTTCATCAAATTGATGTGGGTATTACGGCTTCTGTTCAGGAGCCACTTCTTACACCATTTTCTCTTCGATTTTTTGCTTTTAATATGTAAATAAACAGAAGAGTAGCACAAGAGATCGTCATCCATTTTGAGAAGGTAGTTCACTGGTTGACGTTCGGAGCGACTGGCTGTGGAGCGGTCGTGAATGCCCCTCAAATTTCGGGGACTCCAAATGGAGCTGTACGGCTTGGCGCGGTTCTATTTGGAGTGATCGTGAATGGCCACCTTAACACGAAGGAGCCTCTCGATTGATCCTGTCCACTGAAGCTGCCATTTATTCCCTATCATATTTTGGACAGATCATTTAGCGACGGAGAGCCTGATTGCGATGGTCCGGTCGGGAGTGTGAGCGTTCCGGCTTTCGCCGCCGCGTCTGCGCCTTTTTTGTGATGGTTATACAACTACTTGTTTCTTTTTCAACAACTGTAGCACTTAGAGAGAGAGAGAGAGAGAGAGAGAGAGAGAGAGAGAGAGAGAGAGAGCGTGAGAGAGAAATTGATTGAGATGAAGTAGATAGATAAACAGATGTGTAGGTAATGAGGGAAATTGATTGATTGATTGATGGTTTTCTTTAACCTGGCACAGTTAGGTCTCTTGAACCTATCTTACACTTAAGTTTTACAGTTTACATTATACATTTATTGTGATTTAGAATTCTTTGGACATTTCAATGTATTTTACAATTAAAATTTATAATAATAAGAAGAGAAATATTTTCTGTTTTGGTTTTTACTAACAATTTGACAATATAATTTTTTATACATTTCTTTTTTGCTGTAAGTTTATAAATTTGTAGGACATAAGTATCGCTACAACTAAAAAGAAACAAATGGTACGTTGGTAGGTGCTACTTATATCGGAAAATCTTCATCTATATAACTTACGTGTGGTTATTAGTGACCGTTAATCGATATTTATTTAGAAATCGTGAGATGCGGTCTTTTCACCTCAAAGAAGCCGACGCCTTATACAAAAATGTCTTTTCTATACCGACATCCTTCCCCACCCCTTCAAAATCCAACGTATATAAACCAAAATAGCACACTCTCACTGGCACTCTCAACACGACACGCAAGAATGGCATAATTACACAGAAGACAAACACTTTAAGTGATTGAATATATAAAAAATATATTTTGCATTGTATAAATTCACTTTTCCACATCCAAATATAATTGTTATATGTAAACAATGTTTGTAAATCCCAGGCCCTGAAGATGATCTCAATAAAGATCGAAACGTTGGCACGATAAAGAAATGTTTTTCTTAAACCTACATCACACCAGACCGCATCTCACGATTTCTAAATAAATATATAACTTACAATTATTATAATAATCATGTATAAATTATAAGACAATAAATGGTGTTGTTAGACAAATGCAGAACTAAAAAACAAAAAAACTTTAATCATTAATAAACATTTTTACAGTTCTTTCTTCTTTACAAAAGTTTAATTTAATTATACATATTATTCATTAAGTAATTCTTGTACGATAGTTATTTACAAAATTTTTATTACATTACTAATTTCTGAAGGCAGATCATTTTATAATAATATACTTTTTTTGAGAAACGAATTTCGGTAAGATTTTCTTCAATGTCTTAGTGTAGTGATATCGTTAGAAAAAGGTCTTATATTTTTCTTATGAAAACTGTTAGAGAATACAATTTGATTAGCTTTAAATTTTTGTTCATTTATCTTTTTTTGTAAAATTAAAAATACAAGCACTAATTTTTGAAGATCTTTGATTTTTTAAATATTTAGTACTGTGTGGTGATTAGTGACCGTTAATCGATAATTATTCAGAAATCGTGAGAACCAGACCGTATCTCACGATTTCTGAATAAATATTTAGTAATTTAAATTTGTCGTACAATCTGTGATCATACTTAAGATTAAGAATGAATCTTACACAAATGTTAAATAATTTTTGTAAACTCATTGTATTCTTAAAATTTGCGTTCAACAATTTCTATTAGGTTCTCCATTACTTCCCTGCGTATGATATATCCTACGAATAATAAGGTCCCCACTTTTAGTTGGTAAATTTCACTTAGCAACCTGTTCGAGTTGGCTGTAAACATAGATATGTTGCAGCTTGCCTCTCGTACAAGCCCTCAAAATTTTGCCGTTTATATCCACACTACTGCTGCAGAATCTTCACTTCAATTCAGCTGATTAAACCTTACCAGCAACATGGAAAGTTGGAAAAGGTTTTTATTTATATAATTCATATTTTTCTTCTTCATATATTTATTTTTAACTTAAAATTTTTCTTAAATGTTTTCACTAGTAAACCACCTTAACTAACTATGTAATTTTGAAACAGTTAAATACATAATGGTTTACGTTTACACATTTTTACTTTGATGTATGAAATTTCACCCGTTAGACAAAAAAGATTTTTTAGGCAATATAAGTCATGAAGAGCAACGTTACTTTGGTAAGATGGCAAAATAACAATTATGTAGGGATTGCATAAATTGGATTGGACAAATATCACACACCGGGCAGTTTTCTGAAAAGCCAATGGAGACGTTGGCAAAAAACAACTGAAAAGTACAAAACCGATATGGTATTTTCCAATTCCAATAACGCGATCGTGAATGCCGGTTACTCCAACGTTTTCTTGAAAAAGAAATGCCACTGCTCGAATTTACAAGACAAATCAGCCTTGCCATTCTTTAAGGCCCCGAGATGATTTCTGCTAGAATAAAGCAGAAAAATGGAAATCCTATGTGAAACAATAATTTAAATTTTTTCCTCTTTTTACTACAAATATTTACTTATTTCAGGTCCTGGATGAAATAATGTATGACGGGAATAATATTTATTCGATGAAAAAGGTACACAACGTTGGTCTGGCCATGTGAGAAGTATACCAAATTGAAAACAATCAACGTGGGACTTCACACCAAACAATGTTTTGTTTTACACCATTACAGAGGATAAATGTTGTTATCATAAGTTGATTTAATAAAGGTTTGATTTTATTAACGTGCCTTTTAGTTCCCAACGTATGATAAAGCAAACGTCACAAAATTAAAAATAAATAAATGACATTTTTTCAATGAAACTGTTTGAAAATAGTAACCAAAAATAGGAACTTTTGACAAATTAAAAAAATTGTGGGCAGTAATTGATATATGTTACAGTTTTCTTGTCTTAAAAATACTATTTTAACAGTTTAAAATACACTAAACCTCCAACGTTCTTAAGCCATGGCGACTATTGGCATGCAGCGCCATTTATTTCTTTAATGCAACTATTATACTTTTTTCGTTTGAACTGTACTATACATATACATACATATATGTAGTATATATATTATACTATATATAACATTATACATATTACATTATAACATTATACGTATGCAGTATATATATTATACTGTGTATGTATAATATAGTATATATATATATATATATATATATACATTATACATATACTTATAGGGAAATTACCAAAAATTAGACACTAGTCTTTGATTCGATTGATTATGTATAACGAATGTCCAAAAATAATTTTGGTCATAATATTGTGGCGACCATTTTGGCAACACTGCCTTAAAAATGTGAACCTTCCTAGACTGCTTTTTAGAAGTTAATAAACAAGTATCTTTTCGACCGAACACGTGGTGCTTATTGTACCTCTCAGTGTTTAAGCTAAATTGGTGACCCCGACGATTTCGTAAGTTTATCTACACATTTCATAATGTCGGAAAACGAAGAGGAAAGGGCTGCGGAGCCCGTTATAGCCAGATTTGCTGTGAAACTGCCTCACTTTTGGAAACAGAAGCCAAGCTTATGGTTTAAACAAGTAGAGTCCAGTTTTTACATTTCTGGAGTAATCGCAGATGAAGCCGAATTTCATTATATTGTGAGCTGTTTGGACGGAGAGGTGTTCGAACAGGTGATATAATCAACAATCCTCCTAAGACAGATAAATACGACACTGTAAAAAAGGCGATAATAGATGTGTTTGCCGATAGCGAACAGTTACGATTAAAAAAACTGTTAAACGAGCTGGAACTAGCTGGAAACTGATATCAGAAGCCTTCACAATTATTCAGAAAAATGCGCGATTTAGGTGGAGCGAAAGTCGGGGAGGAATTGTTGCGATTTCTTTGGCTACAACGATTGCCCGGCAATGTACCCTCAACTTTATCGGTACTTGGCGACGAAGTCGCAACCGGAAAATTAATTTCGATGGCAGACAAGATGATGGAAGTGCAAAGACCAGGATTATGCTCATTGCAATCTTAGGCTCCCAGGAGAATTTTTTCATGATGCTAACAATCACGCACCTAATAATTTCGCTCAACAGCTACAAGACATCATGCGTAAGCTGCGTCCATCTCCAACATCACTACATGCTAAGCAAAAACCTTTTGTACACCCGAGGCTCAGCTCTGCCAGCCATGTGTTCGTCCGAAACGACACCGTGAGACCACCCTTAGAACCACCTTACGACGGACCCTTCGAAGTCAAAAACAGATACCAAAAATTTTTTGACATCAGCATGAATGGAGTTTCTAAGAGAATATCTATCGATCGCATTAAACCGGCTTTTGTGGACGCAACCTCTGGGCAACAGCGGATTTCAAGTTCATCAGGTCCCCAGGATTCAACAAGCAAAAATGAAAACCAGAAGAACATCAACGAGACAGACAAGCAAGAAGATGAAAGGAACAAACATACAACCTTAGAAGAGGGCAACTTGATGTCACGATCGGGTCGGAGAGTGCACTTCCAAAGCGTTTCCTTGATCAGATTGGTTTTTAACTGTACGTACCTATATGATTATATTTCAATTATAATACATGTAAATTAAAAAATGGGCATTGCGCCTTTTGTACGTAGCTTATTAAATTTTATTTTGTTGTCAACGTTTCATAAGTTAATATTTTGTTTTCTTTTGAATTTTGTTTTGTTTCTTTCTTTTAGGAAGGGAGGTAGTGTGGCGACTATTTTGGCAACACTGCCTTAAAAAAGTGAACCTTCCTAGACTGCTTTTTAGAAGTTAATAAACAAGTATCTTTTCGACCGAACACGTGTTGCTTATTATACCTCTCAGTGTTTAAGCTAAAGCTTTTTTAAGTACTCAAAATCATATGCACCAATACATCTAACGAATTCTTTTTAGATATTCCAACATAGTACTTAGATAAATGGTCAAAACGAAAAATATGTTTATGATTTATTCATAGAAAAATCATCCTCAATGTATAAACCTCTGTTCATGGACCTGAGAACTGCATGTCTAGTTTATGATATTTTTCATGTTTTGAAGTCTTCAATTATCAGTGAGGTTTATTGTATTTGTAAAAAAAAATCTTTAGATCTGCCTGTTATCGCATAAATTTAAAGATGAGCCTGGTAAATTACCTGATACTCTTACATTTGAAAACATAGCATACACTGTAAAATTGTGATTACGAATAAAAATCTATTCATCTTTCTAAAGAAATGTATTAAAAGTTGAAATAATTTTGGCAACATAGACTGCATAAAAATGGTATGGAAAATCGTTAACAGTCGATATTTAGATAAAAAATTGAAAAGTAAAAACCTTAAATTTTGAACCAAATATTGATTATAAAGGAAACGCTTTATAAACAAGGCAGTCAGAAATGAGAGTGGAAACAGTGATAAAATAGGACAGGAACCTCCAATTCAAAAGGAGCAACCGGGTTTCTCTCATCAAGAAATTCCTTACGCAGTTCATTCACTCTATCCCGGTCCGTTGTGACATTGGGGTCGGGAAAGGAGATTTTCTTTCGACCGACGCTGTTATAGAAGGGTGGGAGCCAAGGGAGATGAAAGGCTCCCCTTTTCAGTAGATAACTGCAAGTATTTTTGAAAAGACCACCTAAAACACCACTTTAGCCGATGTCGAGCAAAGAAAATACTCCTGGTCAGCAAGACCACTGACAACTGCTTCTGAAGTTGACGATTAAAACAACACCGTTTAAGAAGGAAGTTTTTTCCACGCACAACAGAAAAGAAAGCCGATGTGAAAAGGAAACTTAAGAAGATTGAGCGTTTAATTTTGTTAAATTTAAAATATTGGCAAGTGATGGAGCTTGAGGCTTGAAAAGACGGTAATGCGATTATATATTGTCCAAACACTTGTTTCAGTTGATACCGGAATAAATTTAAAATGAAAAAGGCGAATCGGAAGATATTCACCCGGCAAACTTGATTATACAAAGATGACGGTATTAAAGAAACTAAGCTTCTTCTCCTCTTATTCAATCAATCATAATCATCCAAGAAAGAACGCGTTATTACGGAAAGTTTCCAAACTGTTCTTCCAACCGAAATTCTGAAACTCACCTTAAACAAAGAAAACTCCCATCAATATTTCTTTTATTTTAGACTGTACGTAATTTTTAAATATTAAAAAATTAAAAGCAAAACACACTTCCGAAACTATATGTCAGTCAAGTTCAATAGAATAATTTTTGTTTTATCGAAGTAAATGCGCAGTCAGTTATGCCCAAGAAATTATCGACCGATACATCCTTCAGTCGGGGGACCTCATTGGAAAGGATTTTCGATTTCTGGATGACAATGACAGACCTCCCAGACGCAGAGTTGTTCATCAGTGTTTAGAAAATCTGGGAATTTACCATCTGCCCCTACTCCCATTGTCTTCGGACCTCAATCCCATTGAGCACATGTGGGATCCGTTGCACAGAAGGCTTTCCGATCATCATACGCAGCCAGTTGTCCTCCAACGACTTAGTGCAGCGTAGGCACATTTATGGTGGGAGATTCCTTACAAAAATAATGACAACCTTATTACCAGTATGCCTAACATGTGTATAGAGGTTTTATCTAATAGAGAACGTTACACACGGTATTAATAGTTTGGAAAACCATTGTGTCCAATTAAAAAATAATGGAATCAAAATCTTTTATTTTCTTCTTTTTCAAAATCCCTTAATTACATTTTCCTTCTGTAAATAAACATAATAATTTCTAATTTACTTTCATTTATAATAAAAATCAAACAAAATTTCTAGGGAAAGTAAATACTACAAAATTGGCAATATCCCAATTCATTTTTGACTAGTATATAAAGATGCGGAATTGCACCTAATTGAGGATCGATGCCAAAAAATACATTCACTCTCAATATACAAAACTGACACTACTATAAGAAAACAACCCTGTTTCATCCAAAAATCGGTAACTCAGTTGCCACACGGGGGCAATTTTAAAAATAATTCGTTTAGATTTTGAGTTAACTATGTGCCGATGATCATTCGTCATTTAGTTGAAAAATCATCGAATTAAAAGCTTCTATTCACCATAAAATAGGTGAATTTATTTGTCGGACATCGGGTTATTCAGATCGTCAAGTATTTCGCGCCATTTTTCCATATCCATAATAAGTACTGTCGGTATTTTATTTTTACGGCGTTTCAATCGTCATCGTTACAGTAATTTAAATTTTCGTTTCTTATAATCCTTGTAAAGTCTCGCTTTTTCATAATTCAGTATTATTAAAGTGTCTTGTAAATGATATGTATATTAAATTGTCTGGTAATATACATTTAGTTTTTACCGGTTCTAATTCTAGAATAATGAGAACCGAATGATTTTTTTTTAATCATTGGGTAAATTTGGCATCAAAATTGATATGCAGAAACATAAAAGCTATTCGTGTTTTTATGAGAGCGAAAAAATAAACTTAAAACTAAAGTTTACATAAACATTAGATAACGCCATAAATGTAATATAATAGGCTTATGTAGCAGGAGTCGCGGGATCGTTTCCACCCGACTGAGGATTAGCCATACGCGGTTGACACACGGGCACCTACTTTTGGGCCAAAGCACGCACAGGTGCCCCTTATGCAGAGAAAGGTTGCTCGATGCGTCCCACATAATAGAGGCGTGTCATGCCTTTGCGCCATACAGAGAGCGTGTAGGCATGCCGTCGGACTTAAGAAAGGTTCTCGAGCACTGCAGCGAGTTTCAGGCTCCCCTGTTCCGCTTTTTAGGGGAAATTGGGCTTTTTTTATTGTACATATTATGTCTTATGTGTTGTGTGTCTATATGTTTTGTCTGAGTGCATGTATTTATTAGCGTGAATGGCGAGGGGTGAGGGTGAAATATAACATCATCATCGCCCCTCGAACGTTGAGAGCGTATGAGTGTATGTTAGGGGTCGATGGCGGAATATTTATAAAAGTACTCCATCGACCCCAATCTAGATTAGTTTGAGTATAGGTCGGTGGAGGAATATGAAGTACTCCACCGACCAAACGGAATGAGTGTATTGTATGAATGTATTTATTTGTATGAATGTAGTGTTTGAAAGTGTAAATAGAATGTTGACTTAGTTTGGGGCTGGATAATTTTCCTACTAGACAAAACATCGCAATATTTTACATGTATTAATATTATTCTTTATATTGCTAGGGAGACACTTTACTGATACTGCCAGGAAGAGGAGGAGACCGCAGAACACATTTTGTTTTTGTGAAAGTCTTTGTAGGTACAGGTTTTTATAAGGAAAAACCACAAGGAAGATCCTACACTAAGGAACCGCTGGCAAGGCTCTGGAGGTCGATTAACAACCTGAAACTGAACAGTCAGTTATAAAAACCGGGGAGCACCATAGATCTACCCAAGTCGAGGTGCAGAAGGCCTTGTGGCCGCCTCTTTTATCCATATCCCTTCCTCTAGTATTTTGCTATTGGGAACTAATTTAACTGATTTATCAGGTGAATGAAAATAAACAGAAAGAAGCAGAGTCCAAGTATTGTTTTACTTTCTAAGATAATAATTGGCATTGCATATTTTGTTAAATTTGGACATTTTTCACCAAATATATGGGAGTTTTTTTTTCTCAAGAAAATTTAAAACAGATTTACAAATTTCACTGAAAATTTTTTATTTTTTATTTTAGCTGCATATTAATTAATTTCTGGCAAATATTTTTCAATTTGCACCTGTTAAAGTACAAAAAGTCCACTATTTTGCTATGACATACAATTTTGATCTACCGGATGCCCGTTTTAAAAGTATTTTGGACTTGAAGCTCAGGTGTCGTGTACCAACACTCTTCAGCGTCCACCAACAACCGCTTTTATTTTTCTTATTTTATTTTATTTTTTTCTTTAAAGATAGGTTCTTACTAATGCGATCTTTGACACGTTTGATCGCAGACCCATTATTTTTGTGCGTTAAATGAGTATTACTTAGACCAAGCCCCTACTAGCAGCCGTACGCACAGACTGACCGTGCTACTGCATACTTTATTTCAGATCTTTTTTAGAGGATGTGGTTAAAAACCATTAACAACGTGCCAAGTGAGTCTGCGTGACCAGAAGAACAGCCAAGGAAAGGTCCGTCGAAGAGGATACATTAGGATATTATTTACTTTTAAATACCTACCTAGCGCTTTCAATATTTTTAATTATGTTACAATAAAATCCATCCTGGTGGGGAACATTATGTACAGTTGGTGCAATTTAGATAAAGAGGACCTTCCTGCTCTTGCTAGTCTATGAAACAGTTATGTCTGGGTAAACATGTCCCCTCTATCCCCAGAATCCCTACTTGGTTAATAACACACAATTTCATATTGTTACGGACATACACGATTTAGTTAACGTGCCACAGTATTTATCGTGCTGTTATAAAAAGGGAAGGTGTCCCGGGGTAATGTGCACGTACAGAGATGATACACAAATCGCTGTATGGAATGGGTGCAATTAAGCTTACTTATGCGATCATTGACACATTTTAATCACAATCTCTTTATAGGTAAATTGGTATTAAAAGAGTATAACGTAATTTAAAAATTGAACAACATCGCAATAAGAGTTCGACATTAAACAATTTATTTACTCTTATATTCGTTCCAACGCCGTAGACACGAAACATAGTTTTCGCGGCTTAAAAAATTTGCTTACTGTGTTTTATTAATTATTCTATAAAGATTTTTTAATAATTTTTAATTTTATTCAGTGAGCATTTTAATATTTTAGATTGTGTGGGTTTCGTTTGAGGGGTTGGGCAGAAGGGACTTGAAAAGGTGTAAGTGGGCACGAAAAAGGTTGGGAAAACTCTTCTGTACTAATTGTAGGCCAAAATAGACCTGAGATTGTAAAATAATTTTTTAACCGTTTTCGATCACTTCTTCTCGTTTTTCACAAGTAAATTTTTTTAAACATCACCATTTTAATCGTCTCGATCTGTTTACTGTTTCTGGACTTTTATATGTATACTATATAGACATCCTAAAATGCTAGCCTATCGTTTGTACCTCACGACACAATACATATAACACATATCCCCTATACAAATAAAACAACTTGGGCAGGAGTAGAGTCCACTCTATTCTCGCTAATAACTTACTTTTACTCTCCAAACGTCACGCTCATCCAGAATACTCGATTTTTTCGAGGTAGGGCTCTAATTCTAAAAAATATTTTAATTAACATATCTTTTAAAACAAAATTCAGTGGTTTTAAAACCGATTATATCCAGGACACAATGATTGAATTATTATTTCATTGTTAAATTGAAAAATTAAATGCCTTAATCCACGTTATTTGGCTTCAATTTCTACTTTCTTATCCGGCTGTTATTTATCCATCCCATTATTTTTAATCTCGATATTTTTCCTCATTCGTTCATATCCAATTCAGTAACAACATCTTTCCCCTTTCAAATCATGGTCTTTCGTTCAATCCTCCTCTACTCTCTCGCTCTTTCCACCGATATAATAAATAGACAACGTGTGGTTCTCCCCCATCCCTCTCTCTCACTCTCCCTCTCTCTCACTCTCCCTCTCTCTTTCTCTCTCTCTCTTTCTCTCCTTCTATGTCTATGTGTGTGTGGGTTTATGATCAAAGAAAACTTTACTTCAGAGAATTTATTTTTACCCCTGGCCTATATTGATTACTGGTCCAATACATTAAGGTATTAACTAAATATAACTAATATAACTGTCACACTTGATGTACTACAATAATATCCAATTTGTTTAAACGTTTTACTTGTAAACTACAACAGAGCAAAGAATTGTATTTCGATATTGACATACATTTATGTTTTAGTGGGTCCTTGAACCAAAGTAATTATTTTTTGTGCAAAATATCGAAACTCTGTCTAACTGAAGAATTAGTGTCACGACATCTAGACTGGTTCGAGTCCAGCTCGTTAGACTTTTTTTCAAATCGACTATACTTTGCATAGGAAATAATAAACCAATTAAAAAATAACAGGAAAACCAAGTCACATTAAAAGTTATCACTAATTTGAACTAATAAGTAAGCTTGTTCTCGTCTTTAAAATTAGAAATTAGTATTTTTAATTAAAAAAATTTCTCTGACTTCTCTTGATTTCCGACTTATTTCAGTTGCCATGCCAATGATTATAAAAATTGAAATTAACGGTAAATACTTATTTAGTCTTCTTTCTTTATTGATCTTCAGCATATTTTTTGGACGTCTTTTATTATTTATTCGTGAAAGAATATGAAGAGTTAGAAACCGTAAAATTTTTATACTACATCATACGCAAACGATACTTGGAGTTAATAATTTCCCTCTTCTCATATTTCATAGGACACAGGTCAAAACTCATATTTGATTTTTTAATAAATAAATGCAAACTCACCATGTACGTCAACACAGCCCACTTGCTTCTTCATAATGTTTGTGTTGATTTGGCACATGTAGCAGCCTCTGTCCGACTCCTTGAGCTGTTTTATGTGCAGCCTCCATGTTCTTTGGTTGTCGTGGGTCACGTGGATCCTCGAGTTGTGAGTGACAACCCTTTGGTGGAGACTCAAAATTGTTTGGTCCTCTGCTTTCATCCACCCCACCTAAAAATTCATATTATAAGACGTACGGTATTATTAGAAATATGCTGTATTTTAGTATTTTTCTGCCATAATTGTGTTCAAATAAAAGTATTAGGCCTAAAAATGATAAAATAATGTAGTGTTGTATTTTTTTACGTAACTCAAATTTTAATCAATATAAATAAATCAATTATGATTGTTTTAATTGAATATTAATGGAAATATTTTTACTCAAACCGTTCCGTTGTTTGTTTTATATCGGATGATCCCTTAACGCAGAAATACCTTAAGGAAATTCTCCTCTGAATAAACCCGAGCCTCTCGATATCAAGCCAAAAATAAACCAGCTCCGACTTACCTTAATAACCCGATCAATTAACTGGGATCAATTTCGAAACCCACTAAAACATTAACTGAACTTAAATGCTTTCTGGAATATAAACAACTGCTCGAAAACGTAGAACAACTGAATAACTTCATACAACAAAACATCTCCCATTTTGACAACTTACACGTATTCCAGTAGACCAACATTGTTTTAGAAATTTCTGTTATATCTTGGAAAATGGATAACACTAGACCCTAAGGCAAGAACATCTCCCGTTACTTTTGAGACAAAAGCTCACTCAACTAAAATACATAAACACGTCCCACCAGCTCTGAGAAATAGAGGGAACATGGGTCAAATCCAACGAAGAAAAGCACCATTACACAGTATGTATCAACAATCTCCAAACCATGCCACACAATATCCAATTCATTTCCTATTATCAACGAACTTATTTGAACCTCTAAACTTTCCAAACCCCTCAAATTAGTTAAGCATATCAATTGCAAACTCCGAAAAATTCAAAGTTCTGATTACGAAATAACATCTTATCTCTAAAAAAGCGATAATCATCTCGATCAATTCATCGCTGTCCTACACATTACCTAATTCTTTACATTAAAAATTCTCTACTATCAGGACTATTGCTAAACAAATGAAACCTATTCGCATCCCCAGTCCTTATAGTCTTTCATCTACCCCCCATCAGTATTTTGTCTATAATCGGTAAGATTCTAGAAAAGCAATCGTTTCTTCAGCCGGCGAAGAGATTTAGAGGGAATTTATCGGGATGCGAGCTTTGAATGCACTGATTTACGGTGGTCTGGGTGGTTTTGTGAAATTTGTGGAAACGAGAACGGATTTCGTCTTTAACGAAAGAAATATTTATATCTGTATGTGTAGTTTCGTTTGATGTATCAAAATTCAGCATCAAGGATTTTTCGAAGGATTAAGAATTGGGCAGTTTGTATACGTTGGATGTTTGAATGTTTGGCTGAACCCCACACTTCCAGTCCGTATGCCCACATCGTTTTAACAATGATGCTGTAAAGCAGAATTTTATTTTTGAGAGTTATGTCAGAGCGTTTCTCTCATACCTTTTTGCCGTTTCAGACTGTGTGAGTATTCCACGTCAAGCGTTTGTTGATGCTCAGCCTAAAGTACCTCACCTTGTCCTCAGTTCAGAGGAGAATATTAATTTAAGTAATATTTTCTTTGGTGTTCGATCACCAGCTATCCGTTATCTACATGTACCTGTTCATATAATTTAAGTAAGCTAGAGGGGATATAGGGGCAGGCAAAAGAAACCATAATGTGGGTGGATTTGTCTGTGTTGATTTTTAATTTTTTTCCAGTTAAGTTTTTAGCACTGAGAGGTGTTGAAGGTTTCGAGTGGGCATGACAAGATCAGACTTACTAGGTAGGATGTCCCGGACCTTTTAGGGATGGGGTACGAGTCTACCCAGGCATTTAACCCCTCGGGTCTTGGTCGCCCACCCTGCCTAATATATATATATATATGTGTGTGTGTGTGTGTGTGTGTGTGTGTGTGTTGTGTTTGTGTACTAGTAGGATTCGTCTGCAAATGTGCGAGTGGTGTTTGGAGAATGTGACGGAACGTCAGCTGTATAAACCTGGTATAGTTTTGGGGCCAAAATGTTACCCTAGGAACACCAGCATGGATACGGAAATATGGCAGAGGGAATTGCCTTCAAAGACTCGAAAAAACCGGTCAATGAGATAGCTTTGTAGAAAGAGAAATTCGGGTAAGGAAATGAATCCCTTGAGCATGAACAGCAAGCCAAACTCAATCAAAAGCTTAGCCCAGATCATTACTGCCTCATCTTAAGGAGGAAATAATGTCTACCATCGGATGGTTGGTATAGTTGGATACCAAGGCAGTTGCGATTCGTTTCTTCTCTTACTCTAAACATATGTCAATTCTTTACTTTTCACACCAAGACCCTAGTAATGTGATGTGTTGATCATTACGTATGATGGTTTTGAAGATTTAATGGAATATCAGCTGGGTGCACCTGTTATAGTGTGGGGTCACCAGTTAAAATTATATTCTATATCTTCTAGATTTGGAGAAAAAAATGGTTTAACGTTACGTTTCAGAAACCAGAAAAATAATACAGTTGGTGAAAAGATTAAGTTTGTATCAGTTTTGCATTAAAAATGCCGACAGTGAATACTTTTGTACTGTTCGGCTCAAAAAACTAATAACTCATTTGCTGGTTCTATAGTCAAGGACAAAGAGATCGCAGAGGTTATAGCCGTATCAACGAGCATTACCATCTCGACAGATTTCTCGTCGGAATCCTTAAACCCTCTCATTATAACGATTTTAATTTGCGCCACCGTCTCCCTGCGATTTAGGGCTGTATGTTCTCTCATTCTACACTTTTGAATTTCATTCCCCTTTCCCATTATGTCAGAACTCCATTTAAGCTGGCTTAACGCTGTTTTCGGTTGGACTGTACTACACTGATGCGTTAATACTGATTTTTAAATAATTTTGACTTTTCCCTTTTAAATCGAGTACAGATTCGGTGTAAATAATGAGAGAGCCTGGTACGCAATGACTGAGCGCGAGTCGCAACAATTATTTACAGGAAGGGCGCTCCGTGACTTATCTGTTAAAGCATAGCTGAAGCTTATTAATGTCCGATATCCTGCTAAATTACATGCAAGCCGGTAACTTTAATACAAAAATTTGTAGCTGTATGTAAATTTTTGTTAAATATATATTTTTCCCGACGAAAGTTTAATAAAGAATATTTAACTTTTAGCACAAGACCGACTTTGACACATTCTGTTCAAAAAAGTATTTCAAAAACAGTCATGAACCAGAACTGCACAGTCAATTATTTAGAAATACGTTATATTAGTGGTATTATCCCACATTTTTATGCCGTTTTTTTTAATAAGGTAATCATGTAATACACTCTATGTGACGATTCAGCATCTGTGTGTCATAATCATGAAATTTACTTCTGAAAAGAAGCAGCGCACTTGGTATTGTTGACAGATGCGCTTAAACACATGCTTTGGCTAACGACGGACGTAGCGTCCATTTCATAGCCCAAGTCCGGGGTGTACCGCGCCACACTGTCATACATGATGGTCTTCAGTGGTTTAGTCCTCCGGAGAATTATCACCGGCGATTATTAACAATTCGATGATTGGGATCGGATATGTGGTCCAAAATGAAGTAGTAGTCTCTTTTGTTCCATGCTTGCGGCTTTTTGAAGCCTTCCTCAGGGCTAGATACTTAGCTCCTTCTATGTATTGAGTTCTAAGAAATAAGGAACAGAAACCTTCGACGAGCCCAGCGCCATCAACGGGCAATCCCCTACCAGGAGCTGAACCCACAGACTTACCGCGCTACTGCATACTTTATTTCAGAGCTTATTTGGAGGATGTGGATAAAAACCATTAACAAGTCTTAGAAGGAAAAGTCGGAAAAATCCCTTCCTCAAGTATGGTGCGTACGTGCCCGGGAAGTCTGCTTCTCCCCTCGACCAGAAGAACAACCAAGGAAAGGCCCGCCGAAGAGGTTACATTAGGATATTATTTACTTTTAAATACCTACCTAGCGCTTTCAATATTTCTAATTATGTAGCTCTCATTACAATTAAATCTATCCTGGTGGGGAACATTATGCCCAGTTGGTTCAATTTAGATAAAAAGGACCTTGTTGTTCTTGCTCGTCTCTGCATCAGTTATGCCTGGGCAAACATGTTCTCACTATTCCCAGAATCCCTACTTGGTTAATAACACACAATTTCATATAGTTACTGACATACATGATTCAGTTAACGAGGTAGAATATGTCTCATGCAGTGGTGCAGCTGTTATGGAGGTGATTCAAGCATATTGTAACTCAAATACAGCCCACAACTATTTCATTTATATTTAATGCCGAGGATATTGCAATCCTAGAACCTATAAAAGTAGTTTAGGACCAAATTATTCAGCGGTTTTATGCAACAGCCAAAGTGTACTGGCAGTTACGAATCCAGCTGGCCCATGTTACCCAGTAGTATTGGAAATAAAACAAATTAAAGGAAATTCAAGAAAAGGGTTTAAACACATGACTGATATGGGTTAAGGGACACTCGGAAAACGAGTACAGTGGACTTGTTAGCCTAAGAAGCGGTAAAGACATTTCAAAGTATTCTCTCACAGTAAAAGAAATAGCAGTGCAAAAATTCAAATAACAGTAGTGCGCGAATGGCAAAGAAGGTGTGATGAAACGACTAAGGTTAAACGGAAAGAGCACGCCCAAATCCATGGTACAGTCTACAACTTGGTTTAATAAAATGGAAAGGCCCAGAAATGTTTTCGCAAGTATTAGTAAACTGAGACTGAACCACACATGTCTTCCAGTCCATCTTATTAAAAATAATAACAACTTTAATAAATTAATAATAATCTTTGTTACTTAAATTTCATGAATATCAGATCTGATTTAACTTGGTTTACATTAAAATAAGTATACGTAATCATACTGATAAAAATACATACAGTTTGAAACATATACATATACACATAGTTTTGTTTGTATTTAAATGTATGATAATACGATAATGATGATAATACGAACAGGGTTTACAAGAAGGAGATATGGCAACAATACGATAACGCACACAAGAAATGGATGCAACTATTATCTGCAGATTTAGACAGCCCATTATCGCACAAATGAGCAAACTTTTGGCAAACTGTTTATCAACTTGGATCAGTACAGTTTCAGCTAAGATCTTGTTTTAAAAATTTACAATATTTAATTTAAAAAAATAAGTGGTTCAAACATTAACTTGGGTTTGAGGAATCAAAAACAAACTAACTAGATTTTTTTTAAATATTTATAATTAATTCATTAAAACAACAGCGATATACCTAGGTGAACATTTTAAATGCGGCAATTAATTATCATTCCTTGTCATCCGTAGGGAAATCTCCGGAGATAATAAGTGTTTTGTGTAAAAAAAAAAGTTCTGTAAATAAGTTGTACGTTTTCCGTAATCCTATTTCTTTAAATCCCCAACAGGCCGATAAGAAACGGCCCTTTTTATTTTCTTTCCCTGTGTTTTCTTTTTCGAGATACCGCAGTTCACATTACGTTTCCCTTTTCGCGTATTAACCCGTTGAATACTAGATTCGCGTCCCGTGACATTTTAACGTCAAATGTGTAATTTTTATTCACGCAGTTTATAAACATGACAAGCACGTTATTTTCGTGCCACAATGTGTTTCGCCAAGATTTTCCATACATATTTCACTTGAATAAAAGCTAAGAACAATGTAGGTAACAATTTAAACATTAATTACTGAACTATACCCATCATGATTAATTATAAGCTTTCATAACCAAGATATAATCTGTAGAATAATAAACAAGTATTTTATTCATTTATTTTAGGTTTACTTTTAGTATTTTGACAAAAGATAATATATAATTTACTACATAATAAACGCAAAGCATAGACATTAATCTGTCTGCTTGGTTGAACTTTTACACTTTTACACTGGTAAACAAGAAATCATATAACACAATATACAAATTTCTTATAGTATATAAATTCATAAATAATCAATACACAAATAATACATTATATATATATATATATATATATATACACATATACATACATATACAACACAATACACATCTTATATATATATAAGATACCAGAATAATATACCACGAACCTTTAGATTACAAAGATATTTTTAATACATACATATACATAAATATACATACATATACAACACAATACACATCTTATATATATATAAGATACCAGAATAATATACCACGAACCGTTAGATTACAAAGATATTTTTAAAACAGATCATGGATTACATATTTTTTACAGTATACAAATATAGTATTAATAAATAATCAATATACAGATTATATATATATANTCCATGACAGTTTAAATTACAAAGATATCTTTAAAAACAGATCATGAATCATTTCTTACCGTATAACAATTCATAAATAATCAATATACAAGTAACTATATTAAATTATAAATAAATATGTATGAAATTTTAAGTACTTAAAATTTCAAACATAATGAACCCCCATGATGTTTCTGTACAAATGTATCTTGCTGTAAAAATACATTATATCGTTTAACAAAGTCCAGAA
This sequence comes from Cimex lectularius, assembly GCF_000648675.2. Taxonomy (NCBI): domain Eukaryota; kingdom Metazoa; phylum Arthropoda; class Insecta; order Hemiptera; family Cimicidae; genus Cimex; species Cimex lectularius. The sequence continues at coordinate 579,199 of NW_019392657.1, forward strand.
AACTTAACTCACTATTTTGCTTTTTAATCCTGCCATGTTTTAATTCAAGATACTTAATTTATTAGTTAGATTACTGTTTATCTTTACAATTCCTCCCTCTCACTGATGTGGTATTTTTTCATCTAGGTTGCACGTTCCCCTTCTATCGTCTCCAAGCCTCTTACATGATCTTTTATATGGCTGGTCCTTCTTTAGCGAGAGAGCCGAAATCATCTTGATTTACCATGCCAAAGTCATCCTCGTCATTCCGTAAAATTTTTTTGCTCCTGTACAGTATACTCCTATTCGAAAATAAATCTTTTCGTTTGATTTTCTTTTTTAAGTTGGAGTAAGTTCGTTTTTAATTTTCTTTGCTTTTCTCCCATGTCCGGTGCTACATATACACAGTTATTTACATTTTTTTGGAATTTATCGGAATGATGTGTGTTTAAGTCGGCTTTAGAAATTCCACTAGGATTCCTTTGTTCTTCCTTATATAGAAATGTGTGGCGATTAGTGACCGTTAGTTCATAATTATTCAGAAATCATCAGATGCGGTCTGGTGTGATGTAGATTTCAGAAAAATATTTTCTTTGTCGTGCTACCGTTTCGATCTTTATTGAGATCATCTTCAGGGCCTCAATAAAAATCGAAATGTTGGCACGATAAAGAAAATGTTTTTCTAAAATATACATCACACCAGACCGCGTCTTACGATTTCTGAATACTTATATAGAACGCTAAATAAACACGTTTTTATCTAGTAATTTATGTTTTTAACCTAACAAACATTTAGTTAACTTGAATTAAAGTATGGTTTACGTTGGAACTCAAGTAGATTTATGCTAATCGTCATTAAATTAGAAGAGGATATTGGATAAGATGGAGCAGTTTTTGGGAAAGGAGAGAAAGATGGCTGCTCGTTTTGTAAGATGTCGGCAGGATGTCATAATAGGGCTCGTCTCCATGTGGTTCTTGTTGTGTGTTCTAAGGCGAGGGAACTAAAAGACATGTACTAATGGTCCTCCGAATGGGCGAAGCAGAGAATGGTGTGGGGGGGCTAATGCCAATGGGCCCACCGCCAGGACACCACTAATCGTCCTCAGGCAGCTCACTCAGCTCCACCCTCGGCCACTATATTCTTCCGGGCTATTAGATTCCCATAAATTAGGAAAAACGCAATTTGCTACTTGTACAAAACCGGCCGGATTAGGAACGTTTCAGCATTTGGCCTGTTATATCATCCAATGGCCTGAGGGTCGAAAAAAAGGCTATGGTTTATACCGTCGATACCGTCATGTTAATAAACCAGATGAATTGATTATTTAACAAGCTAAAAAAATGTAAACAATACTGTATGAAACTCAATTTTTGTTTAGTTTTACGGAAAGAAAGAAAATAAGAAAAACCTTTGCGCCACTTACTCTAACCATAGCTTTGACACCTGTTCTTAAATCATTAGTTCATCAATGATAAAAATTACTGCGCAAATTAATCCAGTTTTTCACCGATATAGCTAATGATAGAAATCTAGCTTTCTTTTATAGAAACGAATAAAGCTCAGAGAGATTATACAGACTTAGTATCGTAAATTTTGAGTTGTACTGTGTGGTTGTTTTTTCTATTGTTTTTTTTCCCACCAAGATCTTTTTCATTATGTAAGTTTCCTTTTTATTTTATCATAATATAATTTCATTTTTCTCGTCATAAAATATCTCAAGCTATGGAAATAAGGAAATTTATTTTTATTATTGGTTTGATTGATTGGACTAATTTTATTTTAAAAAATAAAACGCATTTGAACGGAATACTATGTGTAATTGCATGACCAATTCCGCTTATCAGTTTGCCATTAAAAGAAATATTTACAAAGAATAATAGTAAATATAACAAAAAAATGTTATTTCTTAATGGACGATAATAACATTTATATCGTAACAGAATCTTAATTCAACCCCGCCCCGAGGAATATCGAGTTCTGAGGGAGTGAAAGTGACCAGACTTCTATGTTTCTATCAAGTGTTGTGTTTGTGTTAATTTATTGTAATGAATGTAATTTATTAGCGTGAAGGGAATGGGTTGCCTATACCCTGCCGCGAGCAATATCGAGAAATGTGAGAGAAGAGTGTGACATTTTGGGAGTAAAAGTTAGTAGCGAAAATGGAGTGGGTGGTTCAACCCCGCCCCAAGGAATATTGAGTACTCTGTTGGAGTGAATGTGACCAGACTTCTATGTTTGTGGTGATATACATATGTATTGTATGTTTTGTTTCTGCTCTTTATTTGACAACCTGAGGTACAAACGAGAAATGAGCATTCTAGGAATCTAGGAACTATATATTTCAAATCAGACAGTCAGTAACCAGATCGAGACACTCAAATGGCTGCAGTTAAAACAAAATACGCGCGAAATAAGACAGAAATAAGGAAAACACGCAAAGGGCCGGCGATGACCTCAGCTGTTGTTGCCCATAAACTTCCCACTTGATTATTATAATCGTAATTAACCCAAATTATAATTATTAAAAACTGAGGAAAATAACTAGGAACTATTATTTAAAATGACCTAATAATTTTTTTACATTAATAATATTTATTTGTATCCTCTACATGTACAACATACAATACAAATTGTTGTTAATTGTATAAAGTCCAAGGCAAGACACTAACACTATGGCCAGTACTGCATCCGGGGGACACGCGTCGTAAAACGCTACCCGACGCTGTTATTCATTTGCTAAGGCGAGAAGGTCTCGGGGCCATCGTATTCCCAGGGGACGTGTCAGGATTATTTTCTTAGGACGAAAAGAAATTACGGAAGCTTAACCAGTATAGTTAGGGTTGGTTGAAAGATTGAAGTCAATTATTAGACGAAAGGAATGGTCAGGAAGTCATTGAGGATAGTGAGGTTTGTCAATTTTTCTATTGATTGGTATGAAAGGATTCGTTAGTGGTACCCTGTAGGTACACTCCGTATGTACAATTAGGTGGATGTAATGTTTCGACCGGAGTTAGGTTTTCATTCATCAACATGTCTGATTATAAGTCTGATCTATAAGTCTCCGTAGTTGTCCAAATCGTCTATAAGCCCTTGAAACTTGAGTCTTGTGGAGGATTCCACGACAGTCTACTGCCCTAAGCATTATACTAACTCGTGTATATGTCAGTAGGTCTTTACTGTTAACTTATAGATAAGAGCAAGGCTCTTTGTTTAGAATGAACGTAATTTGGCTGCATTCAGTTTCATCATCCACATTTTCCACCATTATTCAATGACCTCCAGTAAGGAGTTGTAACGCTAGTGTTAGGATGTGGTGATCACCAGTATAAGTAGTATATACAATACGACCAAAATTGTACATCGACCTGAATCAGCCTTGTCAACAATTTATTAGAAAGGATTTTAGGATTTGGTAATATAGAAGGGTAGGAACTTGTTTAATTTGAAGAGAACTCCCTAGTGACAGACCCAGCCAAAACGATTGATAGTCTACGAATGTACCCGAATAATACTCTCTAAAACGGAGGAGGAAGTATCAACAACTCTGAAACATTGTTGAATCGTGGACGAGAAAATGGCAGAAGGAATGGCATTATATAAATTGAGGAGGGGTATTAGGCGTTTTAAATGAGACTTTCAAGGACTTTGGACATTATTTCGAGACAAAGTCTTACAAAAATTCCGAACGCAGTTGAGTAAAACATTGATCGTAAGCAGATCAGGACGATTGGAAACGAGGAAACTCAGAATACAATATTACAATCATTTATCAATAGTTGGTCAATTCGTAAAATCAACTTCAATAAAATATCATAATATTTTGCAAATTTGACATATTTTTATTTGAATAAAATATACAAGGGTCACGAAACGTACGTTTATAAACGAATAACCGTAAGAAACAGTATATTATGATGTAATTTCAAATGTGGAATATGGCCGTAATTCATTATACGGCGCATGCTTATGCGACAGTTAGCACTGCGGATAGAAAACTAATAACCGTAATAAATAGATTGAAATGAAACATTTGTAAATTACGTCATCTAAGTCGAACGCATTGTCCAGTAAGAACATTCACATTCAATCATCCAGTTGAGAACACTGCCCTAATTAAGGTATTGTTCATTTATTGTATTTGGAAACTCGTGTTATGCAATCATGAATTGTGCCGGGAGGAACGTGATTAATGAAATATTTTGTAATGAGCTATAATAATAAGCAATTTATGAAATGTACGCACCGGAAACTTCGGATTCTTCAGTTTTTAATTACTAAACCTCTCATTGTCTAACGATATTATAAGATGAGAACGTGTTAGCGCATAATAAATTTGACAGTATTTCACATTGAGTTTGTAGTGACAGTAAAGAGACGTCTCTGATCGTCGACTGAAGGGCATTCAGGACAATTTGAAATGTTGAAGGATCTTCCACAACGTGTGTAATCCGGTTATATCTATATTTCCTAATCAGAACTCCCCCCGGGTGCCCCTAATCTGCATACATACAGATTAGCTTCGCTCTCGAGACCCCGCACACCCACTCGCGCTCAAGCAAGCAGCCAGGCTTAAATATGGAAGACCCGGGATTAAATATGTACATCCAAAGTATGAATAGTTTCAACTAAGGGTTTTAAGAAATTTCCTTTTTTAACAACAATTTTCGTTTGCAATATTTTAAGTTTAGTGTGAAATTTAAAACAAAGAAGTTCATTTACATAAATGCTTTATAAAAAAAATAGAACAAAATCTAAATTATAACCAAAAGCCGATTCTGATCATAATAAACCAATGCAAAATAAGTTAATTTCATTACATAAGTAGGTATTCATTAAAATGATTACATATTCTAGCATATTTAAATGTTCTTTTCTAAGAAAATTAGAAAGATACAATATAATATTTGGAATAATAATTTCAGCAGTAAATGTTATCCCACTGACCATGATTTATAGTTTTAACCAATTTGACTCACATCCAGGCGTCGATCTTGAAAACTATACAAAAAACAATGTAAAATATATGCAGCTGACAAGATCTTTTCTAAAATCAGTTCTTTTTTAATTCCCCATTTAAAATACATTTTATAATTTTTATATCAATATGAATGTTATGTTTACATGGCTTTTTAAAAACTATTATTATAATCTACAAAGTCTTTAGTAAGGAATCGAACAAGTCAAAAAAGAAATTATGTGTGACTGTAATTTTTAAAGTCAATTTTCATCAACTTCCAGTCATTGATCACATCAGCATAACATTATATTTAGGACACTTTTTAACAATTTAAAAAATTTAATTAATATTCCTTTCACTTCGATTAAATCTTTTAAACATAAAAATTGAAAATTTGGTCTTTGGCACTCATAGACTAAACCGATCATGTCTATAAATCAAATTAATCCGCGTTTACTCTTGCCAATTTAACACAGAAAAACAATTCTACCAACTTTCAAGAAAAAATAACAAGAATAGAATAAACATAATTCCCTTTCATATCAAAGAATTACAAATGATTTACAAAAAAAAAGTGAACTGAACGCTTCATTTCAATCATTATTATTTTTTATTATTTCATTTTTTCATTTTAATGTTGTACGCATGTAAAATGTATACAAACGCAAAAAAAACTGTTGGAGCCAATTAGACAGCACGCTGAAGAAACAAAATAATAATTAAAATGGATCGAGACAGATGGGATAAATGTCGTGTAGCTTCCTGGGCACAGCTAGTTCAATGTTCTCCATAGGCAGCAGGAGTATCGGCGGCGGTGCCCCATGGGGTCGTATATACGTGCGTGCGTGTCTGTGTGTGTGTGTGTGTGTGCACATATGTGTGTGTGTGTGTGTGTGTGTGTGTGTGTTGTAGATTTATAGAAAAGAAAGTGAATGGTAAATCCAATCCCATTTCTGATGTCATAAATTTGGAGAAAAGAAGGAAAATGGCAAATCCAGTCCCATTTCTGATGTCGTACATTTAGAGAACAGAAGGAGAATGGTAAATCCTATCCCATTTCTGATATCATAAATTTGGAGAAAAGAAGGAAAATGGTAAATCCAATCCCAATTCTGATGACACAGGTTTGGAGAAAAGAAGGAGAATGGTAAATCCTATCCCATTTCTGATGTCATAAATTTGGAGAAAAGAAGGAAAATCGCAAATCCTGTCCCATTTCTGATGTCTTAGATTTAGAGAACAGAAGGAGAATGGTATATCTAATCCCACTTCTGATACCATAAATTTGGAGAAAAGAAGGAAAATGGTAAATCCAACCCTACTTCGTATGTCGTAGATTTAGAGAAACGAAGGAAAATGGTAAATCCAATCCCACTACTGATGTCGTAGATTTAGAGAAAAGGAAAGGGTGGTCGATAGGATAGATTGCGAAAGAAGCATATCTCGGAGAATCGATCATTTGTCAAGACTGACTTTTTCTTCACAATGTTTATTAGCTAAAATCCACAAAGGATGATTCGAAGCGGAAGCCAGATACTCTCCTTTCAAAGCACGTTCATTCCATAAAAATCGAACAAAGGTCATGCCCAGTCATCTTCGCAACCAACTGACCCATCTGTACAACTGTCAATCACTGACTCGTGAGCACTCTTTTTCAGTAGCACCGGTTCATTGCCAAAACCTCCCCAGTGGGCATTAGGTTGAACTTTCTTCTCCATGGCAACTACCACCCTCTGATTTCACTATATAGCATTAATTTGGAGGGGATTATCGAGCGTCCAAGAAAGACACAAAATGTGTTACTTCGACGCCTATACATCCTTATTCTAACAGTTCAATGCAGTTAAGACGATAATCCTGACACAATTAATTATTACTTAGTTACATAAATAATTAGCTATACAAAGAAATGGTCGTCTCCAGACATATATGTATGTTTTTCGTATGTATATAATAGTGTACAACCTGTGGCACGGACGAGAGGATAGCGTTTAAGGATATCGACATAGTATACATATAAATTAACAACGTAACAATAGTTACATGTAGAAGTCAGCAAATAGATCGAGACGCTCAACCGGCTGCAATTCAAAAATAATGATAAAACAATAAATAATAACACTAGAAAAAAGGGAAAATCACTCAAAGACCGGTGATGACTTTAGCTGTAGTCCGGCTATAAACCCACATCATGTAGACAGCAGAAAAAAAAATGTTTTTGTTGTTAGAGCGATGAATACTAGGCGAGAAATTTTTAATGTGATGGATATGCAGCACTCAATGTAAACTTTTTTTCGAAGTGTATCAAAATAAAATCTGAGCAATGAGCCGAACTTATTTAACAAATAAGTTTATATTTAACGATTCTTCATTTGTTATTCATCAGGATAATCAATTCATTATTAATCAGGTGCGAAAATTGATTCAACCCCTATCAAAATGCTCAAAACAAGCAGGGTACTAATGAGGTATGACATAATTGTAGTAATTATATATTTTGTGATATGCTGATCAAAAGAAACGGAATATTTTTTATGTTTTACGAACAATATAAAGAATAGTATTGTGAGCTCGTTGGAAACGGTTTTGAACAGTATGAATGTTTTTCCTGATGTCGGATCATTACCGAACTGTTCCACACCATCTGGATGTTTGTTCGTGCCAAGATTGATTCTTACGCTGGTCCGACAGCAATCGACGTACCGACATATCAATTTCGCCGAAAGCATACATTTGCCCCTTCGTGAAAATAGGTTTTTTTCGAAAATCGCCTTAGTAACGCGTGGAGTGTCTCTGATGGAGCATAAATCAAGAGAAAGAAATTGACTTTTCAAACTTGGAGGATAGGCTCGCCGCCCGTTAGGTGCAATGAAATTCTGAAGCATCGCCCTTTACTTAATGTCTCAAAGTTTTCCCATTTCGGCCGGGCTCGGGGTCTCCCGTCTGTAGGATCGTTCTCACCTTATTTCGACTCAACCGTTTTGATTTTTTTCTAAGTGATGAAATTTCTTCAAATTTCCGGTCTTGAAACGGAGAATATATATAGCAGTTTATTTCAATAAATTAATACATATGTTATATTATTAATTACTCTTTTTATCTATGGTCTTGGTTGAAATGAAAAAGTTAATGTCACGAGCGGGATCGAACCCACGAACTTCGGCTCAATACGTCGCTGTTCTAACCACTTTACGATAGCTCAAAGGGTTAATGCAGCTCGTATTGATCCGTAGGTCGTAGGTCCGAATTCCGCTGGTGACACTAACTTTTTCATCTCAACCAAGACCTTAGATAAAAAGAATGATTAATTGAAATTAAGATTACCTTCCATTCACACTATGTCCGCAAATCGCAATTGTTCCAGTGTCTTTTGTTTCATGGGAAATTTCTTGCCATAGCCGCTTCTTGTACATAAGATGATAGTTTCCGCGTGAGCGACCTTCCGCAAGGACTCAGCAGAGCATCGTGATAATTTCCTTTAGTGTCACACCCAACTAATAAATATTATGTATAGATATTGCCGGTATGGTTCAATCCGTACGATAATAAGAAAATCATACCTACAAAGTTATTATTACTAAAAACTAAATGACGTTACTATACGTATATAAGTAGTATTATACAATAACTACTGAAAAAGAATAATAGCAAAATTTATATATATTTATATATTTTGTTATGTATATTTAGAATAATAACAAAATAATAATGAACGTAAAACAAAAGTAGGTAAACTTTTCTTTACCAAATGTTGAAATTTTTATTTCTAGCCAATGCAACGATTGAACTACCATATTTTCTTTATAACTTTAAAGAATTTGAATATTATTTTCATTCTATTACATATGTCAATTTATTAATAAATAATTTATAATAAATTGCAAAGGTTAATATGTATAGATAGAAGAAAATGGGAAATAACCGAAAATCATTTTCAAAACGTAAGTCCAGTCGATGGCCACTTAATCTGATGTTGTACCAGACCATTCCTATACTTAAGTAATCATAAAGTATTTTATTGTTCGTTTTTTTTTAAATTTTTGATTACTTTTAGTGTAAACATCTAATTTATTTATTATATCTAGTTGATTCATTTATGAAATTGCTCGTAATTCGGTCCTGACGACGGTCCATACCAACACTTCTCCAACACTCTAAAGTCTTGCGGGTTTAGTATACTAGGTTTCCCCATTTAGACGCCCCAAATCGTGAATATTATCTTCTGAAGAAACGCAAAATTTTAAAGTTTTGCTTGGGACATTCATATGGTAAGAGTCGAATCGACATTTGTTCAAAAAAGTTTTATCTTAAAGCGAAGCTACATTGAATAGTGATGGATCATTCTCCAAAAAGCTATTACTGATCAATCGTTACAATTTTACCAGCATTTATAAATAGTTAATTTATAAAAAATTATTTTCGATGATTTTGTCTTAAAAGATATCCATTAAGTTCACAGTAATTTCAAAGCAGATAGGATCGATTATTTAATCGTTTAAATGTTCTCTACACATATTTACTGACCACTTTGATGATTGACCACAAAACCCCTAGATAAATACTACTACGAAAAAGTGTTAATAGGCAAAAAACATATACACGCGTAAAAAATTAATTACCAACTTTTCGGTCATTTTTGAAAAATAAATAAATTAATGTGTTCGATTTCATATTCGCAAGCACTATCATACATATGTGATAGTCAAAAACATTGGTACTATAAAACAAAATCAAATTTTCTTAAAAAGCGGCTAATTTTATGAATATTACTGCAAAAAACTTATTTATAAGCGTGAAGAAAACAAAACTTTATTATGCGCGTTTTGTCGTACTTTGTCTATGTGAAGAGATATTTGTGATTCAAATTCACTATGTCTATTTGGGTGTCATTCTATTTATTTGACGTGCTACTCTCTTCTGGCTCTCAAGTAGTTAATTAAAATAATTAATAGGTCGATTATGATTACTAAATACATATGTGGAGTAATAAAATAAATAAAACAGAATAAATAATAATACAGTACATAAATAAAAATTATGATTATTCAGAAATCGTAAGATGCGGTCTGGTGTGATGTAGGTTTCAGAAAAACATTTTCTTTATCGTGCCAACGTTTCGATCTTTATTGAGATCATCTTCAGGGCTTAAAGTATTTGTTTTCTTTGTAATTGTGCCATTCTTGCGTGTCGTGTTGAGTGCGCCAGCCCTTTTTCTGAAACCTACATCACACCAGACCGCATCTCACGATTTCTGAATAATCATAATTTTTATTAAATTTATTTAATCATCGCCAAACGGTCACTAATCACCACGCACGTAGTTAAATAGGTAATACATACGAAATTTTATTTTACTTGCATGGATCATTTTGGATTTTAGACAACCTGGAAATAACGTAAACGTGGATTTGTTAGTATGTATACATGTACCCAGCTCGTTAGGATAAAATTACGGCCTGCTGATCATTTACGTAATTTATTACTAATCAGTTCAATAGAACGTTTTTGTTTGAGATAAAAAAATTTTACTTGACTTTAATAATACTATCGCTCATTCTGGTGAGTAATACGAAAAATGCCCACAGGCAGGCTTGTGAACACCGTAACCCTACATTTCCGCAAAGTACATGTGTTGTACTTGAAGCTAATTGTAAGTTGCTCGTCAATTATCCTCCCGCCCAGCCTCGCCGAACTCAAAAGGGATAATCATTCCCCTCCCCATTTACACTCCGTTAATCTAACCAAACTGTCTTGTACTTTGATATGGCCTCGTAAAATGTGTATGTGTACTCGATGTTGTGAATTCCTAACGGGGAGGTAAATGAATTATGAGTATGAATGAAGGTATTAATATTATATAGGAATACATGTTATGTTTATTTAGCAAGACATATCGCAAGCCAACACGTCAGTTTTCTCAATAATATTACTAATCATTAATGATAAATTTTCCACGGCGTGTAATAAAATTAAATCTCGTATTAAAATTATCTAAAATTAAAAAAAAAAAACTCAGAAAAATGAATTTCAGTGTTACTAACGAAGCACAAGAAATGAAAAAAGGGCAGTCTTTCATTTCATTTTTAAAATGATAAAGAAAAACTTTAGCTAATTAGCTCATACAATAAAATGAATAATAGCTCAAAAAACATTGATATTAACTTTCTTAATGTTCATTCTACTTATAAATTTTAAAACTTCTTCAGAATAGTTTTTAAGCACGTCTGAGAAAAATGGTAGCCAGTGTTTTGAGCTTAAAGTCACTTTTCTTATTAAAAGGCTTCGTTGATGTGGGAACTATGAGCATTTTCAACATTATGTTCCCACGTCTGTCGGGCCCGTTCTTTTCATTTCTCCAGATTCGGAGTCAGCTTGTAGATTGACTTGCAGTGGGTATGCAGAGTGTTTCCCACGTCCCAACAGAACTTGGGTCATTTTGTAAGTGTGGCGAGTCAAACCTGTTTTCAATTTCAGAAAAGGATTTTCTTCTAAGTGATTCTTTATCACATTCTTTCCAAAGATCTCTCCATTGTTTAGTATTTATTGCTGTATGGCTGGCATTCTTCCTTCACATCGGATACGAGGTAGAAGACCGATGTATTGTCTGTTTCTCTTGCGGCTGCCACCCTCGCCAGTAGGTACGCCAATTTGTTCCGCTTTGTTCCACTATGAGATCTCCAAGTTTTTGTTATAGATGAGATGCTGCACAAATTTTCTTACTTGTCCTCATTTTTGTCAATTTTAATGCCTGGATGCATTTCATACTGTCGGCCCGTTTTCGGATTTCATTTTGGATGGAGTGGCGTTAGTTCCAAGCCATTCCACTGCCTTAAGAATCGCCAGTACTTCCGCCTTTTTGTTTCTGCATTAATCTCCCAGCGACACTTCTGACAATGTAAAATATTTGTGTACTAATTGTCGTATACTACGAAGGCACAACTCTCATGTTCAATAATTTTTACTCTCGTTCGTATAAATGGAATAATTCTGATTTAGAACTCGTAGTGTCTGGTCGGATGATTACAGAGGTACATTTCGATGGTATTTTGTGTTGCTGCGTAAAAGGCCATTTTTTTCTAAAATCTAATATTATTGGTTCTATATTTGCTAGGAGGCAAGCTTCGTCAAAAGTTATTGTTTTAACGCTTAAACGCAAGCCTCTTATGTTTCTTATCAAGATTTTCCTTTGAACTGTGTTTAGTCCTTTTACATTACGGATCCAGCGCTTCTCACAAATGTTTATACTTTTGGACAATATTGGCGCTATGGCTTCTGAGATTGTATGGCGCTTCATATGCCCCCCCCCCACGTAACAACTTCCCACGCCCCGTCTGTTTTGACCGATTGTGACAAGGCATGTATGACCTGGATAGATCTATTACAGAAATACTTCTCATGGTGTACCAATTTAACATCCGGTCAAACCATATTCCCAAGTATTGGGACTTGTTCCAGGCATTTTCCTCACAGGTATAACGAGGGGCCTTCCCTGGAGCGACGCTTCGGCATATTTGTGACTTTTAGGACTTTTGATTTTGTGGAGTTAAATATCGGTTTGTTGTTGTACACCCAATTTCGTTTTCAAGTGTATTCATTGGCTGTGATTTGTAGCTATCTCCGACTATCCAAAGTAAGTCGTAAGCGTAGGCAAACCCGGAGGCGTTCTCACGATAGTTTAACTTTCCTGTGTGCATGTACGTGCGTGTGTATATATATACACACCAATGTATAATGTATACATATACATGCAGGCAAACAAACATGCATATACATATTCACGTTATTTGCACATATGTATACCAAATGTACATAATTGATTATTGTTGAATGAATTCCTCTTCAAACTGGTTATTGATATTATATTAACAACTACATTGTTGGGTAGCATATATCCATCAGCCTATACATGTGGGAGCGAGAATTGTTGTTGTAAAGTGCTGATAGAGGTAGTGTTTTACTGCGGGTGTGGATAGATGGGGCGTAAAAATTGAGGTATGAACAATCCTGAAATATAAAAATTATTTTTACGAATTTAAAAATGGCAAAAAGGACGGAGAATTCGAAAGGTAGGGTTGAGATGGGAAGTTGGTGCCCGGGTGGATCGAAGTCACGATAGCTCAAGTGTTAGAGCAGTGGCGTATTTAGCCGAGGGTCGTGGGTTCGAATCCCGCTCGACACTGACATTTTTTTATCTCAACCAATACCTTGCATAAAGATTAATTAATTGAACAAAATATTATTATTATTAAGGAGGTGGATAAGTTGTATTTTTCTTCTATATTTCTTCTTGCAATGTAAAAGAACTTTGTTTATTGCGAAAACGGAAGAGATTAATTGCAAGAGTTTCATTTCGGAAGTTGATATTGGTATGTAAAGACCAAACAGACTGGTATACTCTAGAAATGGTCAGAGTATAAAAATGTACAGGCAGATAGGAAGAGTGGTTTCTGTCAAATAATAGGAGGAATTGTAATGAATCCCTGCATTTGTTGGTCGTTTTGCAAATGGTTTATATAAGAAGGTTGAATGTTAATTTCGTAACATGCCAGATTCCTAAATCTTTACTGACGATGTCTTGTTAACCGAGTTGTAACAATTATTAATAAATCTTTAATCAAGCAATAATCATATTGGTAAGAATATTGATAACTTTATAGGTATAAGGACGAAGTTCGTGTTTAGAGACATGTTATTTTCATAGCACCATTGACATAAGTTGTCAAGTGAATGCTAAAGAGTATTCTTCTTAAATAGAGATGAAGTGAAACTATTTTCGATCTCTTTAAATAGTATTGATCTTACAGAATGAAGAATGTAAGTAAGGGTAGAGAAGGATTGATAAAGGAGAGAAACAGAACTTGACCCATGTGTGAACCCTGACAAACTTCAAATCCAGAGGAAGAGACAGACTTAATTTTAACTCTTTAAAGACAAAGTTTTACAAAGCGAAACCAAAGGAGGAGAGTATTACTTAAGCCAAATTCTTGGACTGTTACAAGTAATATACTGAGCTTAATTTCGCTTATCATATGTCATTTATTTTCCATCAACTATGTATATTTAAGTCTTCAATAATATAATATTTCGTTAAAATTAGTACCTTAGTTTAGTCTGCATTGATTGCTTCGTACAGTTGTTTTTTGTTTTATTACCTGGTAGATAAATGATCCAAGTAAATATTGGAAGAAAAGGAAAGAGAAATTCGGCAGTGAAATCAAGACGTACGAATGGCATTTGCAAAGGCATAAGCAGCAAAGAGGGTCTATTGGAAGCAATAAAGGTAGCGCTGGAGCAGAGCTTGTTCTTTTAAGATAGCCCTACAACGTTATATCTATTTCGTTGCCACCGGAGATAAAAAGTTGAAGGAGACGGGCCGAACAAATCCGGCAAGAGACTAGGTAGTCAAACTTGCCTTTTCTTTCCGAACTACGTTTGAATACGAAATCTTTTCCCGATCTGCTCTCTCTCTCTCTCACTCTCTCACTCTCTCTCTCTCTTTCTCTCTCTCTCTCTCTCTCTCTCTCTCTCTCTCTCTCTCTCTCCGGGAGAAAAACAACGCCTTCCTCCGAAGATTTTACTTTATTTCCTGAAATGGAAAAACAATAGAGATTATTCATTAAACATTCGATGTGGAGATCATTGATTTATCGCTCGTTACATTATTCATTGTGGGTCTTTATTCTACACTTCTTTCCTTAAAGCATGTCCTTAAACAGCTACATACAATGTTCAACTCGGGAACACGTCAGGACGTTTATTATTCTTTCAATTCCGTATTTAACTACATTTTATACTCTAGCCTTTTAGTTAACAAACCAAATCAATAAACCGCTCGGACATTCAGTGTAAAATAATAAACAAACTATGGGAACAAACAGCGTAATTAACTTATCAACGTTGTTAGACGGTGTCAAACGGAACCGGGGAAACCAATTTGCAGTGAAGTAGGTTGATAAGTGGGCCTCTGCAATAATTGTGAAGTGGTCAGCCCTGGTAGAAGTGTTGACGAAGTTGTGGGAGTGAGAGAGGGACGTCTCACTTGACCGACCAACTTTCCTTGTTAGGGACGAAAGTTTCGTATCAGACTCACCTAGACAGACGGACACGATAATCATTCGACCTCAACACCGTCAGCCCGTCGTTAATCACATTTGCCTGTCATGTAGCCACTTTAAGCGAGTCTTTCATAAATTATTCAAATTTTAAACTTTATTAAAGTTGACAATTATATATACAGAACTGCGTTTTGGTGATTATCTTTGACATAGTATTTTTCCGATGATACTAAACAAACAAAATTCTCGTTCTCATGAGTCAGTTGACGGTAAAAGTTCTTCACTCCAAATCCACAAAATTTCATTCTATTGTGATAAGTAAAATATGAAGGTAAATTTACTTACTAATCGATAATAATTTTCACTTTTTTTTTCAATTATATTGCATACGCACAATTTTTTTAAGCAAAAATAACGTTGTATTGGCTGTTTTGTATAGTAAAATTGTTTGTCAGGTAACATCAGTCTAGAGTCTAAAACATCGGTTTTGAAGAAAGCAATAAAAAAATTACAAATAATTTACTTGATTTATTTTCATCCTATTTTCATTATTATTTTGCAATATTTAAAACCAACAATGCAAAATAAATGTGATCTAAAACAAAAATGTTGGTGACTCACTCCTGCAGGAAGATTTTATGAAATTTTCTCTAAAGCATTTTGCAAATTTTCCGTGTTGTGACAAATTTTCATTCAAATTGTCAAACTTGATTTAAACTCCTTCATTTACTTTATTTGAATTATATTCTTGGCAGGATTGATGCATCCTTTTAACGAAGAATATGATAGATCAAATCCCCAACATAAAGTCTATTATTTACCTGCAATCAAGACAAAGGAGAAATTTAATTTGTACAGATGACAGAATCGTATTATTGAATGAAAACCTGTGTAGAATAAATGGAAATTATTAAAATAAATCGCGTGAAAAACGAATGAAAACAGCTCAACGAATTTGAAAATAACGCCTTGTCATTTATTTATCGAGAAAACAGTTAACTTTTTATAATGTATAATTTGAATGCTGCCCAAAATCATAAATTTTAACTTTTGAAGTGACAATGAAAGAGATGTTGAAAAGTACTAGTTAATTCGTAAATAATACACTTTAAGAATTTGCTGAAGTAAAGTGCCAGACTAAGTATGAATCAATGAGATTTTTTAATATATATTTTTTATTTGATTTACACGAAAGTCATTATTTTAATTATAATCAGTAGTATTCAATTTTTCACGTAGTAAAAATTTTTTCCATCAGTACAAACCAAAACATCCACCTTCGCTTAAAAATCTTGATTTACCCACGATTCCCGTTATTTCGGGGTTTCATTTGCCATCTTCCTCGAATAAAATATGTACAGATCCCACTAGTCCAACAATTCGACAGCTCATTAAAGCAGTTTTTGTGAAATTAATTTGCCAAATATCTAGGAATTCTTGACGTGATCTATTCTTTAAATCGGACGGATGTACAACGACACGACTGTCATTTGGATTGAATAAGTTCAGTAAACAACTCATCATTTAGTCGATATTTTTTCTACTACATTTATTTACCATTTGAAGCTACAAAGATTGTATAAAATAAATAATTTCTATATATGCTCATTGTGTTGGTCGATTCACTTGTTTGAGAAATTAACCTGTAACAACTTCACACTAAAACCTCGTCATTATTCTCCCACTAAGAAGGTCTTGAGGCTACTTTCGCTTCAATCGTCTTGAAGGGATTTCTGGTAGGGTTGGAAGTGATACTGTGTGGAATTGGGATCCTTGATTAATCTCCAAATTTCGCAGCCGCAAGCTCAAAGAGGTTTTTCATTTTTTCACTTTTTGGAAATAATTGTTCTACTACTTACAGATTTGTTGTTTATGAGAAAAACGTGAAAAAAACGATGTTCATAAATATTGTAAAAAAATATTTTGAAATTAGTGAATAATTTGTATGTCAAATATTATTTAAGTACATGTTTAAAATATGAATTAAATCAAATCTATTATATTATTTCTGCATTTATTTCCATGTTTAATTTATATATTTTTTATATCAAATTTCTCAAACCAATCTAATTCCTTCTTTTTAATGAAACTGCCTAACACTATTGAATTTAAATTTAAATTGTTTTTTGGTTCATTTAGATAGCCTAAAATTAAGAAAATTTGTTCGATTTACGCAAGTTTTTTTAACTCTCGTTTTAATTTATTTGATTTTTCCTATATAATGAATATCGCAATGATTACAGTTCAGTTGGTAAAGCCGCATTTTGACAAGTTGTCAACTTTGTCTTTAGGTTTTGAGAAGATGTTTCTAAGTGGATACGTACCTCTAAAATCTATTTTAAAACCTTACTTAAGAATTTAACTTAATTTTTTTTGTGTCCCAATGTCTGGCAAGAAACGAAAATATAATGATTCATTTTTGCTTGGGTGGCTCAGGCCGATTGTTGCTTATTTTAAGGGATATATAATACAATAAATCTATATAATAAATATATCTTGATATCCATTGTTTTTAATCAAGTTTTTAATTGTTTGCAATTTTTGTTTATAATTAGCAGATGTTAACGGGAGTTCTACGATCTATGAGTCAAATGAATACAGCACCTTTACGGGTCCAAGATGAGAAGAAAATGGCGGTAGAAGAAGAAGAAGAAATATATCTTTATTCTGGGATGGTGACTCTTTAGAATAATACAATGGTTTAACTGGGTGGACGTTTTGCTAATCATAATGTGCAAAATAGAACAGAATGAAAACAGCATAAAAACAAATAACTTTTTGGCGAGAAGCATGAAATGAAAATAAATTCATACAAATCAAACAAACTGACAAAGAGACTAAACAAATTAAAATATTACACTTTTTATTTTTAAAAAATTAAGAAAACTACTCTGTTTGAAGAGAGAGGAGGTGATTATAAAAGAAGGATTAGAAGGAATTAAGGGAGGTATCTTGACGAATAAAATGAGGGACGGAGTTTGGGGGCGCGGATCAGGAAGAATCTTTCGAAGGAGCGGGGTTTGTTTTGGGGGAGAATAAAGTCACTGGGGAGCGATCGGGTTTTATAGGAGTGGTGAGAGGATTTGAATTGGAGGGATGATGAACTTGATGAACTGAGGATGACAGCTATGAAAAAAAATGAAAACGAAAGGCAATCCTAAGAAGTACTGAGATCTGAAGTGGAGCCAGGATAGATCAGAATACAGACGAGACACCCGGGTCCCCCGGAGAGTACCGGAAACGAATCTGACCCAGCAGTTCATGATGCGTTTTAGGTCCCTGCTCTGTCCTTCCAACAGCCTCCGTATACCACATAACTGTAATCCAAGAAGGGTAAGATAAAAGAATTTACTAGGAGTTTACGGGTGAGAAGCCAGGACCGACGGAATAGGTTGAGGGAGGCTATACAGCAGCGGGAAATTTGGGAAATGTGAGGGTGCCAGAAGAGGTTTTAGTCGAGGATAATCCAAAGGTTTTTGGCGGAGGTACGAAAGGGGATGGGCTGGTAATTTATTGGGGAGGGGTTTAGGGAGAAGTCTGGAGCCGATGATTATGGCCAAGGACTTAGACGGATTGAGGTTAAGGGAATTTTTATGGGCTCATTCATTAATGGAATTAAGATCGTTCTGGATCTGTAGGATGGTCGATTGTAGTTCTGAGTGGTGCAAGGATAGGAAAATGTGGATTCCGCTGTACAAACGTGATAATTACAGTTCTGGATCGAGAGAGGTCGTTAATGTATATACTAAAAAGAATGGGAGAGATGCTAGAGCCTTGAACAACAACGGTACGATGGCGTCCGTCGTTGTGGCCTTTCTATATATATTTATTTCAATTAGAGGTTATTTTATTAGGGGTTAATTTTATTATTTACAAGGGGGTAAAAATTAATTAATTGGAGGAGTTCTTTTACATTCTCTGGAGTTCTCAACCATATACATAAAATATGACCTAAAAACGTTTCCAAAAAAGGTCAGATTTAATTCATTCATTGATTGATTTGAATAGAATTTTTTCAAAATGGCACAAAGTGGGGATAATGGAGACCAATTAAAACGCTTTCAGTCATAAAATTTATGATTGAATTTGCAATAATTAGATATTAGGCGTATGTATTCAAGATTAGGCATGAATATATTAAAATCAAGCTGAAATATTTATCATTAAAAACTAATTAGTACATAAGACCATATTAGACGATTGGCCAATAATTCGTTAAAAAAAAAGAAAATGGTTTCGTGTTTTACCCGTAAGCCAGATTAGACAAGTCGGCGGGTTAGCTTAGAACGCCTGAGAATAAATTAAAGAATTCCAATTTAAGTGGCGGGGCCGTCTGGCGGGTAGGGGGTTTGATTTAGAAGAGATTCCGCACCATTGGCCTTTTATTCCAGCTTGTGTTTACTCTTTAACATTTGAAACCGGGACGGAGAACAAATGATTTGTAAAACACAGTCGTTCACTCGGGGATCCCGGCTCAACGGTCTGGAGGACGTGGGATGGCGGGGTGGCCGGGGCCGGATGGAGGTGGACGAGGGCGAGGAGGTACATTACACCCCATGTGCGTGAATCAAACACGACTTTGCTGTAAAGCATTTTATCGTAGAAAAGAGAAAAAGTGATTATACTGTATGAAATCACACATAATTTGCATAATTGCCACACCGACAAAAATGCGATATAGTAAAAGTTTTTACGTGTTGTTCATTGAATTAATTGTTCGGATGTTAACGTTTAATAAGGTCGTCCTGTGATTTTCTTAAAAATAATTTTTACTTATTCCTCGCATAAACACAAAAAGTTCTAAACATCTACTAATACAATCAAACATTACCATGTGACTCTGATCACCCGCTGACGATGGTGCGAAATGTCGAAACGTATGTCAGACACAACCATCGATCGTCATATTGCACACCTACAAGAAAAATGGCACAACCCCAAAAAAAAAAAATTATAGAGGAGAGATACATAGACTTATGTATTAAGTACTCGCCATTACAGTTGCTGGCTATGGAAACTGTCTTGATCCGTCTATATTATCTTTTCTTTGACCAAGGCTTAAGGGAAAGTACAAAAGTTTTTAAATTCCATCTGTACTGCCCCTAAAACCAACTCCTTTTAGAGTTGTGACACTTTTCTTGCATATTTATGCAAGTTTATTAATAATTAAATTATTTAAGTAACATACAACATATAAACCTAAGAAACCAGCATAAATATATAGTAAGTTTTACTACAATTACTTCTGATTCAAATGTGCGGATAGTAGTAAGGACTAATTAGTTATTTAAAATAAAAAAATAATAATTGAAATAAAAGTTTTATTGATTAATAAAAATAATGTAATTAAAACATTAAAAAAATAGTTGAAACTATAAAATAATGTAAAAGTTAAAAGATAACGTTAAAAATAAGAAAAAACAATATCATAATTAAGAAAGTTATTAAAATAAAACAAATAAAAATAAAATAATTCCCAAACACTCTAGATCAAGATATGGTCTTGAAGAAAAAAGCAAATTCAGTTGTTACTGTCAAGCTTTTGACCTATTTTAAGGTCATCATCAGGGCCCATATTCATTTCAAATTACGAAAAACATATAAAAGTGACATATAATACTGTTTAGCAGCTAAGAGTCCACCTACAGATGCCATTTTTTATCACACACCCGAATACCAAAACAAAAACTAAATAATCCAGTATTTTAGAATTTTTGGACTTCTGTCACTTTCATTTAGTGGCTATAAAAAATCATGCATATTTCAATTGTTTTTATTTTGTAACAAATGTTACTGACCATTTTTCTACTCACGAAGTCTACAGATGAAGGTCTTTATGAAAAAGAAAATTAAGTTTTTTCAACCTAGCTTTCGACCCATTTTAGCGTCATCATCAGGGCCTATATTAATTACACATTATGAATCATATTTGTTCAGTTTATTCAAAAATTAATGTAACCCATATATGTATTTAGTAGCCAATGTTGACCGTGTTAATTATTTTAATTAATTGTACTTTGTATTTAAGAACTAGGATCAGATGGAAAGCTAGTGTCACGAGCGGGACTCGAACCCAAGGCCGTTGGCTAAATACGTCGTTGTTCTAACCATTTGAGCTAGTCGGAAGTAAGTAGGTCAATTATAACAGTTCTTCGTGGCCACCAGAAAAGTCGCCGAAAATCGACTCTTGATTACATTTAAAAATATGGCCAAAATAGGAAAATTCGACAGGCTATAGTTTGGGATGAGGAAGCATATAATATTCATAAAAAACACTGTTGTATTGTATTGTACATTTGGATTAAACCAGACTTAAATTAATTAATTAAAAATTTAAACCAGAATTAAAAATATCTTCAAGTCTACAAAATTGGCTAATTTCATTTGTATCGACAAATTGTGATATTTAAATATTGTTTTGTAAAACTGTAATAATGAAGCGAATTATGTAAAACCCAATAGTATACGTTATTTAGATTTTTAATAGTTTATTAATAAATTATTTTGTACTGTTAAAGCTTAACGTAAATTGTACTAACATGTGCAATGCCTGTAGTCATAAGGGAAAATTGTAAACTTGTAGATAATAAGTTTCTCCTTAATTACTATTAGAAAGGGAAGTCTAAGTATTTATCTAATTGTAAGTCTTTTCTTCCTAAGTTCTTATCTCTATGTGTTATCTCGATGTTAGTCTGCAGTCTATGTATAAACTACATAGGATGAACCGTCAACGCTCCTAGCCGACAGCCCCGATAACACATAATGCTGTTGCGTGTTAAAAAAAGGATTGACGTTCTTCACTGAAATTGGACAAAACAGAAACGCGCTCCTTTGATCAAAAACCCCCAGTGGTGAAAAGCGGACACAATAGCAAACCCAGTGTGGGTTAAAAAGTCCGACTCGCAGAACTCATCATCATTCCTTTATAATGAAACTGTCAAACACTTAACACAAAAAAAAACACACCACCTTCCGGATTGCATTAATAAAAAATACTCTAATTCCCGACCACAACAAATATTTGGCCGGTCTTGAAGTGGTTGCGTATGATGTATGAGGTTTTATTTCGAAAATAAAAGACAAGATTTATTGTTGAAGCCGTTAATACTCTAATAAAACGCACGCGACAACAAACGTTAATAAGTCCGAAATTGATCCAACAACAAATAATGAAGTTAGAAGGGAAAGACATATATGATGGAACATCGTAAATAATAGATATTTGTCATCCAGTTTGACTTCCGTAAAAACACACCGTTCTAATGGTAATTCGCAAACCAAAAAAGTTGTTGAAGTGTGCCAAATAAATTGAATATAAAAATTGAAAATGTTTTGCAATGAACATAGCATCATATTGCCAGTTTGTCTGTTTTACTTAGTTTATCACATGCCAGTAGTGTTTTCAAACAACATTATTTTACAAAAGCATTTCCCACTATTTGGTTTCCTAGAGCTCCGAATCAATGTGAAAACAAACCCCAATTCATGAGAGGAGGTGGTAATGATTGCGGTAAATAGTTCAAACTGAATTAGGATTGAATTTCTAATCAGTCCTATTTGTTAAAACACGGTGCGAGAGCTACCGCAATCCTAATTCATGCTCTTTAAGTTTTTCGCTCCCAATTGAACGGCAGTATACATACTCTCTCTCTCTCTCTCTCTCTCTCTCTCTCTCTCTCTCTCTCNACACACACACACACACACACACACACACACACACACACACACACACACACACATACACATTTCATTCACACTTAATTTCCATTTTTTTGTTTCTCCCTCTCTTTTTTTCTTTTATCTACTTACATATTCCTTTTTTCTTTCATTTAATAAACTTTCCAATTCATATGTTAAAAGTTTACAGATGAATTAGCGACATTTCTTTAATCTTGGGAAAAATTTTGTTGGATGGCTCATAGTGTATACTGCTATCCAAATAAACGCAAAATGTGTCTGTCAGAGATTGACGGGATGAAGGACAAATAGATAAATGGAGTAGTACATAGAGCACTTTTTGTATGTCCCGTTTTTTGAAACACTTTGCATACCATTAAAGTCCCTTTCCGCATGCACGCGTGCAAAGTGCTGGCAACTCCTGAAGTGAATAGTTAATAAAAAAAATTTAATTCTTGAATTCATTAATTATTTTTTACGACAAAATAGTATTAAAACTTAAACCGGGTCGTTTCTTAGACCCAGATAAACAATCGTTTTATAGAAATATTTAAAATAAATCGACGTGCGTACTTGCTCATATTAACAAATGTCACGTTAACTGTATTTATAAATATTTTGTATATATATTTATAAATATTATATAAATATTTATAAACATTGTTGATAAATGGTTACATTTTTAAATTTAAAAAAGGCCGGTGTGTTATAAAGGAAATAGAAAATATTTCATGTAATGCCATTACTTGGCAACATATCGTTTAATTCTAATTAATAATAATATAATATAACCATTGATATAAAGTAGAGCAAAACGTGATACCACGCCTACCTGAGGTTCAGACAGAACTGCAGTATAAACGTCCTACAATAATTTATAAACCCACTTATAAAAAAAGAATAAATTTATTTATCCCGTAATTTCGTTTTTAAACTGTGAGAGGGAACGATAAATGGAAATATTTTATGACTAGCAATGCATTTCGTATGAAGTAACCTTTAAAAAATGACCTTTTGTTGTAACCTGTATTAAATGCCTTTCTCTTTTACTAATTACGCAATGAATTGTTGATAGAATTTTTCTAAAATATTATAACTTGAAGAAAGATAAAATTCAAGTTCATTTTTTATGTTGTGTATTTATTTCTAAGTTCCCTTTCATACTCAGCAAGCTAATTAATTATAAAACTCTATCGGTTTGCTTTCGTTGAAGGATTTTTTTTAAACTGAGCTGAAAAATTAATAATTTATCGTATGATGGGGTTTTGAAGCTGTTTACGCAAACCTGGAGGGGAAGGGTCTAAGCTCTCGTTGTTTTCCTTATACCTAACACACCTGGGTGTACAGCCCGCCCTTTCCGCTTTCACTTGGCAATATCTCAAGTCCTCACGGTAAGAGCCCCTCGTCAAAACAGCTCCCCCATTTCGTTAAACCGCCTTTATAAATTATTCTTTTCCTTCGGACAAGTCATATTGTTTCCTTGCTAAGATTCTTGTAATACAGGGTGAATTGCTACTCGTGCTACAAACTTCTCCAGTAGATTCTTCACCCTAAAATGAACAAAAAAGTTCATATTGTCCATGGTCCGATTCTCAACCATTTCAGAGTAATTTCGCTTTTTATCGATTTTGAAAGATATCACGTCCTGGCGTCGGAAAATCGTGATATCTTTTAATCTAAACATTTCTCTTAAAATCTATAAGCACCGTTGAAATCCCCGTTAATTTTTAGAGAGAATCAAAATCATAATTCCATTGAAATTTTTTAATTTAATTTAATGCCCATTTAGTATGTAATGCTTAAGAAGTTTACAAACAGCTAGAAGGTCAAGGAAGAAAGACCCAAACGTTTTGCCACCTTCATCTTCTTATTGAAAAATTAACGGGGATTTCAACGGTGCTTATAGATTTTAAGAGAAATGTTTAGATTAAAAGATATCACGATTTTCCGACGCCAGGACGTGATATCTTTCAAAATCGATAAAAAGCGAAATTACTCTGAAATGGTTGAGAATCGGACCATGGTCAATATGAACTTTTTTGTTCATTTTAGGGTCAAGAATCTACTGGTGAAGTTTGTAGCACGAGTAGCAAGTCACTCTCAAACATTAGCAATCCTTGAACCACCATTTTTTCTCTTTTTGTCATCAACATCTTGGTCTCACAACCACTAAATAAGAAAATGACGAGTGCGTTGGAAGCGTTATTAAATCAGGTAGTTTTCCTCAAATTTGCTGCCTTCTGAGACTAAAATTAGAAACTCTGGATTACTTTATACACTTTCCGATTTACACAATTTTCCACTCTTTTTGTAGTTCTGGCTGAAATAAAACACAAAAAATTAGCCCAAACATTTTGCCACCGTCATCTTCTTATTGAAAAATTAACGGGAATTTCAACGGTGCTATTAGATTTTCAGAGAAATGTTTAGATTAAAAGATATCACGATTTTCCGACGCCAGGACGTGATATCTTTCAAAATCGATAAAAAGCGAAATTACTCTGAAATGGTTGAGAATCGGACCATGGACAATATGAACTTTTTTGTTCATTTTAGGGTGAAGAATCTACTGGAGAAGTTTGTAGCACGAGTAGCAATTCACCCTGTATATTTATTTATTTTTTACCTCGTTAGGAAATAAAAGTGCTTTCTTTCTTTTAACTGACGTAGTTATATTTTCTGGTAAGTATTATTAATGTCAGAAGCGTTACAAACATTTGTAGGTTTCCAAATAAAATTTGTAAGCATTTGAATTAATAAATTGTTAATGTGTTGGATTTGTGAGAAGCGGTCAACAATGGAAAACACATTTTTCATTTTTTTGCCGACGTTTCGACCTATATTCGTGTCATCTTCAAGGCATAAAGTGTGTTGCTATTCTCTATTATAAAAATTGTTCTTAACATGAGCCGAATAACACATTCTCATTTATTATGTCGAGTTTTTCTTCAATAAATAGCTGTTTCTTTCACTGTGATAAAACAAAATGTCTTACCTTATATTTCCCCAGATTTTCAACCGTGCAAGACAGCACAGCTTCCCGGCCGACTGGCGTTGTGAGGTTGCCTATGGGAAATGCAAACTCTGGATCCCCTTCACCTGGAAGACGAAACAAAATGTACCACCGTTATATAGCATTTTGAAATCTTTTCGTTTTTGCTTGAAAATAACGGAGTTGCTAACATATTATGTGTTATTACATATTTTATTTTACCCACCAGTTTTATTAAGAGAAAACTTATTCGGTTGTGAACATTTTTAAATTTATTAAAAAATCAATTCAAATATTTCATTCTCACTTATTTAACCATTTCCAAAACACGTGAAATAATCTGCCCCTAATTGTAGTACATTGTGTACATGGCCCCCATTATGAATATGATTTAGAATCGTTGGTTGATAGTTATCCATTTTGTTTTATGGTAGACCATGCATTCTATTTTAAAGCGCGAAACCGAAAAAGCGAAATGTTGGAAAGCATTTATTCTGAAAATGATTGTATGTATAACTTACCACTGAATCCATAATGTTTCATACATACTCCTTTATGTATAATTTTTTAAAGAATTGAGATTTTGTTGTAACCATCCCTAAAAGTTGAAGAATAGCTACGTATTCACTTAGAAACATTCTCTCAAAATATGAAGAAAAGGTTGACAACTGAGCAAAAATCGTGGTTTATCAACTTAACTGTAAAGAAGTCGACATTAAATATATAGGACAAAGCGGTAGAGAAATACTTTTATAAATTTGATTAGGTTTCGTGGTCCGCTTGACCAAATAAATACTTTTCAATTAATTGAGGTTTTGGTTGAGATAAAAAGTCAGTGTCACAAGCGGGATTCGAACCCACGACATTCGCTAAACCCGACGCTGCTCTACCACTTGAGCTATCGTGACTTCAATCCACTCTGACTCTAACATCCCATCTCAACCCCAACTTTTTGAATTTTCCCTCCTTTTTGCCATTTTCAACATTTGAATGATGATTTTGATGATTTTGCCTTTACACGGCATTTGAAAATGGCAAAAAGGAGGGAAAATTCAAAAAGGTGGGGTTGATATGGGAAGTTAGTACTTTTATAAATAGTCACACACAATATTATTTATAAGTATTGACCCAAGCCACTTACACACTGCGAGTGGCAATTGGGATTCTATTTCACCATCAGCCCCTCCCCATTCACTCTAATAAATACACTCACTCGTACACAAAACACAGAAACACAAAAATCATATTTCGAGGCTATATCCAATAAAAAAGTTTCAATTGCCTGACCCTGAAACTCGATACTCCGAGAACCATTCTTAAATCCAGCCGAATACCTACATGCTCTATATATGTAGCCACGCCTCCTTTATGTGGGACACATCGAGCAAACTTTCTCTGCATAAGACGTACCTGCGCGGGCTTTGGCCCAAAAGCAGGTGCTCGAGTGTCAACCATAAATATTTATTAACTAATAAAAACCATACAAATTAATCACTAAATTATAATTATTTTCTTACAGTATTTATTAATACAATATTTAACAGAAAACTGAGTGGCATTAACAACCAGCTTCTTACTGTAACTTCGCGTTGTGGGGGATCGGCGGGTTCAGTCTTTCAATTAATGTCAAGAAGGTGTTTGTAACCCCATCAACCTGACGATGAGTTATAAACTTGAAATAAGGCCGTTGAAAACACCCAACTTTGAGTATGAACTATCGTTTTGTAAAGATTAAACAACACAGACACTCCACCATTTATCATTTCTTCGAAGTGGATGAAAACTGAAGATGCTACACACAGCAAGCTTACGAAAACAATCCACACAAGACGGCAAAATTCTCTGCTGCTTTTAGAAAGGGCTAAAATGAGAGGTTAGGACTAGATACTGATCACTGGCATGTGAGAAAACATTTAAACATGGGCATATTTAATGATGACCCCGTTTATAGGTTATACAATCAGGAGGAAGAAATAAACACACATTTCATATTCAAGATACAATGAAAACTCGGGAATCAGGAGAAAAATGGAGTCAATTGCACTGAACGAACGAACTAGGAAAGTACAATAAATAAGCCACAAGGCGGCAGTGCTTGACCCCCACTTTCTAGAAACCGTCATCATCAAATCAGTTTTTTCCTTTTCAGACGTAAAATTTATACATCTATCTGCCTGACTAATGGAAAATACCATTATGCACCTGAGAAGAAAGTTTTCCATTTTGTAGACATCCTTTTTTAAAGTCACGGATCCACAATTAAATTAAATTTATTTACTCCCCATGTTGATGGTTGCCTGTTTGATCATTTCGTTGTGATCATGAAAGCATTTGCCAATCATATTTGACATCATTTCCATCTAATAAAGATTTAATATTGGTAATTTAA
This sequence comes from Cimex lectularius, assembly GCF_000648675.2. NCBI lineage: Eukaryota > Metazoa > Arthropoda > Insecta > Hemiptera > Cimicidae > Cimex > Cimex lectularius. Next base: position 607,249 of record NW_019392657.1, read on the forward strand.
TAACGGTTTCTGGTGCGATGTCAATATTTAGTATTTATCGATCTCTGGCCCCCTTTGACGCAATCCATATTCTGACATTTGATCTGTCTAAAATCTGTTTTTGAATGCCATTTTACTATATTTGCATAGTTTTGAATATGACTTTAACTATTTTTATACGGAAAACTTTAATCTCGGTTTACTACCACCATATTTAATAGCCACCGTTTTTTATACTTGGCAAACAAGCCCAGTTACAACAGCCTTATCACAGAAAACATTCGATACAATAAATGAGTTCTGAGGGCATACTCAGCTGAACTAAATTCTCTCGTCAAAAATGCTCAAATTTCAATACTTAATTTAATTTTTTCAATTAATTAAGTAAAATTAAGTAAAAGGCCATTAAAAAACCCTATTTATACGACCTGTGCTGTAAAGGCGGTGCATCCTCAATTTAGAAAATTAATCAAGACTTAAGGGGTGTTTTTTTTTTAACGAAAACTGTTTATCAAAATTTCTCTATATTAGCATTAATAAACTATCGAATAAAAACCGTTGCTCAATTGTCCATCTATTTTGAAAGGTACCTTGACATCCATCATGACAATACAAAATTATAAACACCCTATGTTTAGGTAACAGTAAAGATAAAAACAATTTTTACCTTCTTACGAAGTTAAATCAAAATCGAACGGTCAGCAAACTTAGCACTGCTTTAGTATGTTAAAAGTTGCGTTAGATAGCGTGCATAAATTGAAGAATGGATCTAGAAAAAATAATTATAAATAAATTTCAATTTGAACTTTTTATAGAATAAGTTTGCTTTTAATGATTTATAATTAACAAAATATGTTCCATCAACTTGACCATATAACGAAGGAAGGATACTATCTACAGGATATAACTAGTAATTTCGAGATCAGGGATGCGGTCTCAAAAAAAATTTTTTGACTTGCTAGTAAAAATTATATACCAATTCAAAAAGAGAAACTATAGTAAAAACGAACGTGTGATTGAAAAAGTTGTGCGATGTACCAAATTTATTTCGAAATTTAAAATTTGAAGCAACACACCTTTGACTAGATTCATATTGCTACGTATTTCTTATTTATTGACGGCTATTTTTATTTTTCTCAATAAAATTGTTACTTTACCCACCATCTTACCATCACATTCCTCTCATCTTGTAAATAATTTATTTGCTTTATTTGAATAATAAATTTAATTACAATTAATTAAGGTTTTTAGTTGAGATAAAAAAGTCAATGGGACGAACGGGATTCGAACCCACGATCTTCGGCTAGATACGCCGCTGCTCTACCACTTGAGCTATCGTGACCTCGATCCACTCGGGCAATAACTTCCCATCTAAACCCCACCTTTTGAATTTTCCCTCCTTTTGCCATTTTTCAAATGTCGTGTAATCGGATTGGATTCTCGACGACAATTGAAATGGCCACGGAGAGCTTTATTGAATTATACTTCATTTTTAATCACCAAATTCACTAATTTCGTGGTCCGCTTGACCAATTAATACATTACAATTAATTAAGGTTTTTAGTTGAGATAAAAAAGTCAATGGCATGAGCGGGATTCTAATTTCATTTGTCGCCGAGAATCCAATCCGATTACACGACATTTGAAAAATGGCAAAAGGAGGGAAAATTCAAAAGGTGGGGTTTAGATGGGAAGTTAGTGTCCGAGTGGATCGAAGTCACGTTAGCTCAAGTGGTAGAGCAGCGGCATATCTAGCCGAAGATGGAGGGTTCGAATCCCGCTCGTGCCATCGACTTTTTTATCTCAACTAAAAGCCTTAATTAATTGTAATATATTAATTGGTCAAGCGGACCACGAAATTAGTGAATTTAATAAATTTAATTTAATCATTAAAAATACTTATATATAACCACCGATAATTAATCGACAATGTAGTTCTGAAAATGTACCAAAATTGTAATTTCAAACTCGATATTGACGTTTTTCATTTGTGGTAGTCATCAATTTTCTTCCGGTTACAAACCCTTGGATCAAGTTGTGAATTTTTTTGAAATGTTTCGACTCTCGAGGGCCCGGATTTGCAGTTGAATGTCAATAGTGGGAAATTCAAAAACTGTCCAATTTGCAATTCGTACAACTCCCGCCGGTGTGTCGGTGAGGGGCGGTAGCCCGGAGGCGTATGTGAATATGCATTTTTTCCCTTTTGACAATGACACGCTCCCCTCACACATCAAGGGTACTTTCATACACTTCAACCTCTGCCTACAATAGTCAGAGCCTCTTTTCAAATCACCCTTCCCAATCTCCTACTTTGTAGGTAAATTGGAGTGTGCACAGTCTTTGTTTGAAACGTTTTTCTTTTTTCTTTTCAACAAGCTCCCCTCTGACATTATGAAATTTGAAGCTACTTCTAGACCTATAGATAAAATTTACGAACGTATAAAATTTGGTAATTTAAAATTATTATGTACCGCACTCTATAACAATCATTTTTTTCACATAAAACATAATTTATTTGGTTATATTTATTTTTGATTGTTTATGCCAACTTTTATAATTCCTTCAAATTACACATTTTTCGTCCGAAATATCAATTTGCTTCTCGCTTAAAATAAAACCAGCAAAACAGTTTGATTAAACTCACACAATAGTTCACTGCCTTAAAAATAAAGTAATATTATTTTTCAGTAATCGTTTATTTAACAAATTATTCATATGTATATATATANTATATATAAGAACTTGCAGTTTGATTGCTAGCCATCGTGTGGTTCAAATATAAACAAACTGCCATATAAATGGGGAAAATTAAGGAAAACATACAAACATATAAGAACCGATTAAATTTTTGTTTTGATTCTCCTAGCTCATTTCGGTAAGACGCCCTCGGATTTTTATCATTGAATCAAAACAGCGAAGAAAAACCAAACTGATCAGATACGATCAACCTACATAGTTTATTTTATTGTTAACGACAATAATAGTATTTATTGTATAACAGATTTCATGTTTACTCAAATTCGACCAAAAGAGACTGAGATTCATGAACCATCGTACTTTTGGTTTGAAATGAAATTTAAACTACCCGTAATATAAATAATAATGATTAATTTTCTCTTGTTCACAAGATACCTCGAGCTGAATCATCTGGGCAAAACGGTGATAGTTGTCTGGGTACCTGGACAAATAGGTCTGGAGGATAACAAAAACGCGGATGAGGCGTTTAAGGCAGAGACGAAAACATGAATAAAAGAAAGTAGCTCGGAAAACTTGATTCGTAGTAAATGGGTCATCCTCACCTGATTAAGGATAAGCCATGCGAAGCTGACACACCGGCATTTACTTTTGGGCCAAAGCCCGCAGAGGTATCCGGATTGTAGAAAGTAGTTGCTTATGTATTCGCCTTAATTGAACGGTGTAATTCCTTGTGTCCATATAAAAGATTACCGCCCGATAAGAAAATTTTACTTGATCACGGTACCGAGTATCGTGGTCCTTTATTCCGATTCTTGGTGGAAAGAGGGTAATTTTATTGTATACAATTTACTTGGATTTTTTTATCACAACTAAAAACCTTACTTAATGATTAATTAATTGAAAAGAATTGTGTACAGTACTGATATTTTCTGCCCCCAATGTGTGGTGAAAGTGAATGTATTTATTAGCAGGAATGTGTACGCTTACGAGTACCCATTGACCTTAATTTGGTTATTGATATATTAGGATAACGAATGATGGAGTAATATCGTGACACCTCCCTAACATAGTGAGTCTATTTGAGAGTGAGAGAGAGTTTGATTGGACTTTAATTTAAGAAATGATTGCGTTGGGGTTGAAATGACCGAACTATTGGGTAGCCCGCCCCTGTAGCCCAACCACGGTGGTTCGATAGATAAGACCGAGGGCTGCACCAGGGATTGTCGATTTTCCAGGCAAGCCGGAAATTTACTGAAACTAAAAAACGCTGGAATTGCAAGAAGTTATAGGCTCAATTATGTTCACACCTCTACGTATATACAAGCGTGCGCAAATTTCAACTTATGTAAATCTGTAATAAGTAGTCATAATTAAGTTTAAAGAAATGAAATTACACCCTGAACAAATGTTGCTGCTGATATTTGAGATATTTTACCATTTCAGTCTGTTATCCATCATTTAGCGATATTCATAGGGCTGAAAAGTTTTAGTGGAAATTTTTTTATTGGAATAGGTAGAATGTTCGTGGTGGAAGTGAAGGATAGATTTCCTCAGTCTGGAACCGCAATTATAACAAGGTTTCTCCTTACGAGCTGTAAAAATTTTATTACTTACCCACCAACCGTAATTGCCTCCTTTGAAATGACCAGCACGGCTATGCTCAGAGGTCAGAACGAAAGTAGACTTGTTTTTTCTCATTAATGGATTTACCATTTAATAAACGCCTTTTGAGACACTGTTGATTTAGAAAACTTAAATACAGTCCAACCTTTGATCATTCGGAGTGATAAAATAACTCGTGTTAATTATAAATTATACAGATTTTCGTTATATTGAGCCTAAGAAAATCAAGGACAAAAACAGTTAAATTTTGAGTTACCAAGTTAAAAAACGTACAAATTCAATATCAAAATGAAACAAACATTCATTTAGACAATACTAAGCCCACACATTTGACATTAGGTCATACTCGATTGAACATGGGACACCTTCAATTAGGGCAAGGGAAGACACTAGGCAGGTGTCCCGCTTGTAGAAAAAGGTCATTCAGTGTGTTACGCTTAGTCGAGGAATGCCAGGCCTTGGCCATTCACAATGAGTGAGCAAGCATGGCAGACGATGTAAAAATAGTCTTGGGGCATGAGAGTTGTCGGGTCCCCTATTACTTTTTAAGGGGACTATTTTCATACGCACATATTCAGACTGTAAACTTCAATATTGAATGAAAGGAATTTTAGTTCAGGTCTGTCAGACTTGGTTCTACATTTTCTATCTTTTTTCATCAAATAAAATAAACAAAAGATGGCCGCAGTAGCGATTAAGACTCTTGGCTCGTAGGTTCACAATATTGGGCAAAATTCCCACTTTTTTTTTTTTTTGTAAATTGTTTGACCAATTGAACGTACCAAATTTACACAAATAATAAATTATTTTTGTGAGATTGATCAGCCTGCAAAGTCTTTTTTGATAATTTTGGTCAATCTCCTCGATGTTTCGTCGTCAATGTCTTTCTTCATTCCATATTGGTTACTTTAGCAATGAATGTGCAGATAAATAGAAAAATATGAGAAAACAGAAGATGGCTAGACTTCGAAACGCGTCTCATAGACCAAAGTGAGTGGAAGTTATCAAACTGCCAACTTTCTTTAATTACGTAAGAATTTGTAGTTCGCTTGGGAATGGACGATCTTCAGTGCTGGATCTGTGTGCAGTTAATATAGCGAAAGAATTCATTCGATTGCTATTAACAGTGTCTAACAAACAAATCAAAATGAACTTTGGAGCTCGTAGTAGACAGGAGTCCAGAAAGGCTGAAAGTCAGAATAGCAGGGACATTCCATCTCGAGGCTGCGGACAAACCACCTCGAACATGGCTACTTTTTTCGTGAAGAATCATCATGTCGGATAAGCTCAAGAAAAGAGCATTCATCGTGTGAGTGTCCCATTTTCATATTTCCCTAATTTTATTCCTTTGGGGTTGTGCATACATAAATTTTAAATCACTTATTTTTAATAATATTGTAAATTTATATAGACATCGTGAGATGCGGTCTCGTGTGGTGTAGGTTTCAGAAAAACATTTTCTTTATCGTGCCAACGTTTCGATCTTTTATTGAGATCATCTTCAGGGCTCAATAAAGATCGAAACGTTGGCACGATAAAGAAAATGTTTTTCTGAAAACTACACCACACCAGACAGCACCTCACGATTTCTAAATAAATATCGATTAACGGTCACTAATCACCACACAAAATATTGCAAATTTTTGTTCATTATATTTTATGTCTTTTTATATTAGTTCAAGGAAAGTAGTTTTTCTTTTTTTGTAAATTTTATGTTCGATGATTATATAAAAAAGGGTGAAAATTTAAATTTAGTAATAATAATTGTTATAATTATATTTTATTTTTCATAAAAAATACCCTAAAAATCTAACAAGTGCATCATTATTTTTCAATGAATAAATTTTATATATAGCAGATAATGTTAAAGTTAAATAATCACGACCCCCGTAATATATTTGGGTTTTCTGTCTCTTCTTTATTATTATAAAAAAAAATAAATTTAAACAATTAAAAAAGGAATTGGAAATTGGAGGAGGTAGAATGAGAATGTGAATGAAAAACAAAGAAAGGGTCCGCCGGGCTACGTGTTGCGAATTCCATGTACCCGGATAGCGGTTGAGTCAGCGTGAGCGAAGAAGTTGGGACCGGGCACGGGTTGAGAGTCGAGGTGAGCCCTTTTGAAGAATAATAATCGCATTAGCCGGCGACTTGCTCAGCTAATATTGACTTGTACTGTTAATCTCATAGAGAGAGACCAAGGGATGTTAACACGCACTGTTGATAGAAGCAGCTAACAGCCGGCCTTAACCCTTCATATAAGAATTTAGATTCTCGTTTCCCGCATGTTGTTATCACAATTTATGCCTCTTTGAAAAACATCCATTCCAATCTATTGCTTTTGTTTATAATTTTCTCTTAATTTTGACACCTTTCTAGCTAAAACCTTTAACATCAATTTACTGCTTTCGTCGTCTTCGTCGGATTTATAAAACGAAAATCTAAACTGTGCAAAAATGAATACCGAGATTTGTGATTTTTTTTTTTTTCTTTACCTGGGGCTTCCGACATCTAGGTCATTTCAGCCCCCGACTAAATCTACATTCAAGCACTATATTCGTACAAATAGATACATGCATACACATAAATACATTCATACAGTACACTCATTCCGTTTGGTCGGTGGAGTACTTGATATTCCTCTACCAACCTATACTTAAGCTAATTTAGTTTGGGGGTCGATTTATAAATATTCCGCCATCGACCCTGAACACACACTCTTACGCTCTCTAAGTTCGAGGGGCGATGATGACGTTATATTTCACACTCACCCCTCGCCATTCACGCTAATAAATACATGCACTCAAAACCCCGTTATAAAAAACCTCAATTTCCCCTAAAAAGCGAAACAGGGAACCCAAAAACCCGATGCCGTGCTCGAGTACCATTTTCAGATTGGATGGCATGCCTGCACGCTCCCTGTAGGGAGCCAAGGCATGACATGTTTCCAGTATGTGGGACACATCGAGCACTCTTTCTCTGCATAGGGGGCACTTGCGCGGGCTTTGGCCCAAAACCAGGTGCCCGTGTGTCAACCGCGGATGGCCAATCCTCAGTCGGGAGAGGACGATCCCTCGTCTCTTGCTCAGGTTCTCTGAGGGCCTCTATCGGTCGTGCTCATCACTCGCAAGAGCCTCTCCGAAGACCCCGCCCACCAATCTTATTTATTCTTAATCTATAAATTTAAATTGAAGTAACCGATATATTCTTGTTAGTAGGATAAAGGAAAAAAAATTAGTTAATACTCATTTTTAATAACGGATTTATTTAAGAATTGTAAAAATGAAGATTACTCATTTTGTAAAAAAACCCTTTTCTCGACTTTTCTCTATTTTAATCCAGTTGTATTCTCTTTATCCGTGGAAAGACTATCTTGAACCAGAAGATCGCAATATTATTGTGAAAATGAGCTATCGAGATGACCAGCAAGTGGACGTCGTAGAGGCAGTTGGCGTTTCTCAGGTCGTAGTTTTCCTGGCTTTAGCCCGATTCTGAGGAACTGGAAGTGCCAATAGGAGGCCAGGTAGTGGGTCGCAGCGCATTACAACGCTAAGGAAGGGAAGAAATATTGTCATCTCTGCAAGACGGAACCTTTTCCGATGTGCCCGCCAGATTCTAAATGAAATACAAACAACTTTGGCCGGTCGTTTTGGGAAGATGGCCACCAGCAACTCAGGAGAATATGGTGCGCGAGCGCCTAGAAAAGAACACCAGTTGGAATTGGCATACCCTTCTTCAAATGCTGGTATTGAAGGAAATACCACAATAAATAAATTTGTGGTATTTAGTGGCCGTTCATTAATGAATCTCATTATTTGGAGATCGTGAGATGCGGTCTGGTGTGATGTAGGTTTAGAAAAACATTTTCTTTATCGTGCCAACGTTTCGATCTTTATTGCGATCATCTTCACGGCCTGGGATTTATAAACATTTTTAATTAATACAAATAATTCATAGAAGGTATGAATATGAATTTATAGAATGATGTATATAATACAAAAATTTTAGGTTTAATCAAAGTATTTGTATTCACTCAAAGTGTGTATTTNGCGCGTTCCTTTGATAAAGCCACCTTTTGCCGCAAGCAGTGTTATTTTATTACGTAATACATTTTTGTAGTTTAGTTACCTACCTACTTATTAAAAAATTTTTTCTTCTCGAGATCTACTCAAAAAGCACTCGCGATCGACTGGTCGATCGCGATCGACCGTTTGAGCACCCCTGGTGTACATCATTATATAAATTGACATATCATCTTACATGTATAATTGAAACAATGTTTATAAATCCCAGGCCTTGAAGATGATCTCAATAAAGATCGAAATGTTGTACGTTAAAACAATTCTTTTTCTAAACCTTCAAACTGTCCGCATCTCACGATCTCAAAATAAACAATAAACACAATTTTATATATATTAAAAATACTAAAATTTATTTTTCTATTTTTCATATATATCAGGTGTCTTGAGCGAGATGTCAAACCATTTTGAAATACATTTTTCAATCATTTTACCTATTAAAAATCCATAGTTTCTACTGGGATTCGAACGTAGAACAGCTCGCATGACAAATACGAGTTAGACACCCCAACTATGCTGCCACCACAGTCCGTAATAACAGGGTTATTCACTGAGAGGCAAAAAAAGTAACCATCCTGTTTATATATTGTATATATTAAACCGAGTAAAACTATTTTTTGTGTAGTAACATTAACATTAATCTTTATTGTTTATTATTGTCTTTTATGTTAACATTGTTTCAAATTATAACATTAGTAACATTGCATTTAGGAATTCGAAAATATACTAAATTATTTTGGAATAAATAACTTCTCAAATATTGCCGTAATATGGCTACGAATTTTGATTAATTTCCAACGTTTGAAAGAGGCAGACAACTAACATACTTGTTGTTAAAATGCTGCAACAAACGTTGACAAAGTTTACAATTTTTTAAAAACTTATTTTAATATTAACATAAATTATTGGCGAATAACATTATGTGTTCAAATAATACAGTTATTAATCATGAAATTAAAACCAAGCTTTGATCTAGCTGTGGTAAGTATTGTTTTAATTATTTTGTTTTTAATTTTCAAACATGATTAATGAAAGTAATATAAAAAAAACAATTGCTTGCTATTGAATTATTATTTGGTTATCATTTTGGCTCCTTTGAGATAGACAAGGCTAATAATTATCTTGTTAAAAACCTCATGTTTTCAATTCATTAAACAATTATTTTCAAAATGAACGCATATATGTTATTATGAAAATTAACTCTAAGCTTTGATCTTGCTGCGAGAATTATTTTTTCAACATTTAAATTTAGTTCATTGTAAAACCAATTTGTGAAAATATTAAAATATCACATTTTTCACATTTTCAAATAAGAATATTTGTAATGAACAATTAACAACATTTAAACGTATTTAACATTTATTAACAAGTTATCGATGGATTAGAAATTGCTAATCAAAATTTTGGGCATTATGCAAGGTGCATTAGCCTATTTGCAAAAATAGGTAGATACGAGTTAGTAGTTTCCTAAATTTAATTTGAAATTATATACCTAATTATTTATTACCAATACAATACTTACAATAGTTATTCAGATATCGTGAGATGCGGTCGGGTGTGATGTAGGTTTCAGAAAAACATTTTCTTTATCGTGCCTACGTTTCGAAATTTATTGAGATCATCTTCAGGACCTGGGATTTACAAACAATGTTTACATTTAGCAAATACATTTAACATTTGGAAAAGTGAATTTGCTAAATGTAAACATTGTTTGTAAATCCCAGGCCCTGAAGATGATCTCAATAGAAGATCGAAACGTTGGCACGATAAAGAAAATGTATTTCTGAAACCTACGTCACACCCGACCGCATCTCACGATATCTGAATAACTATCGATTAACGGTCACTAATCTCTACACAATACTTACAATAATTTACGTAATGTTTATTGTTTTATTATTTTTTTTAAAGTTAGGACAGGCAAAGTGCATTGCCCTTAGCTTTGCATTTCTTTTTTTATCTATCCCGCGTATTAAACCTACTATTTTCTTTTACTGACTCTCGAAGGAGGTTGTGACGCTTTATGACGTAACGGTTACCACCCGTTCATTCTTTAAACAATTGCTATCCTCTCTGTGCCTCATGGGCTCGTCAACTGTGAATAAAATAACATAAATAACAAACACAAATACACATAAAGACATGATAGTCTAATTAGAATTCACACTATTCCAGAGTACTTGATATTTCTCGTCTTAATTAGGAGAAGACCTAAATTCACGCTAATAAGTTCATTCACATATTTATTCACACGATACTCGATATTCCTCTGGGTAATTTGAGATAACCCCATTCATTCAAACATAATTACATCATTTCCAATAAATGACACATTTCACATATATGAACGTACAAAGATACTATATTCAATTGAAAATATTTATGGCCCTGAGAAATCGGATCAGCGATCTGTGCCTGCAGTTGTTGTGCGTCAAGGCTGCGCATTGGGTTGTTATAATTGTTTTTTTGTTAAAATGCCAGTTGGTATTTTTTTTTTTTAGCAGCACTAAGCATTTGTCAGAGAAAAGAGGCAGGCTTAAAGTAAAACCTAAAATTATTGAATATAACCGATAAATACACACTGGGAGCTTGAATATTTATCGGTCGGCCTGGGAGCAAGACATCAATAGAAGAGGATTTGCATTGCAACATCTATTTGCATCAGAGCCGTCTGTACATTTGGTTTTTATTCAACAAATCATAAATAAAGATCGCATTCCTCCATTGGAGCACTTCATTTACAGGAGGACGAAAACGCAAGCAACCCTCTTATAATGGAAAATAAATCAATATAAAGTTGTTTCTCGGCGGGAAGCCGTGTTAAAAAATAGTCCCGCCCTCTTTTCCTCAAAAACGGATTAATGAAGGTCGTCCATCAATTTTTTTCTCGTCCGCGGTTCCCTTATATAAGCAAGGGTGTGGGGATTTGTCCTCTTTTTATTAATATTTTAGTCTTTAAGAGAAAACTTTTTATTTATAAATGGAGTGTGCGGCGAAGGAGGAAGGTTTGTACTTTTTTCGCAACTTCTGGAAAAATTGTTACCTACAAAGAAAAAGTGTAAACGGATCCATTTAGATGTCTCAAGCTCATCTTTTCCCAGAGTGATTTTCCGTCTTTCTAGTACATCTATATTCCTAGCCTTTCAAATTTGTTTAGAAGTTTTATATTTCATTAGGAGATGTATTTAGAATAGTTTTCCAAAAACAGATGCTCATATTATCCTAGTTTTGTTATAGTTTCCATAGAGATGTTCAATAAAACATTGAAAAAAGTACAAATAGAGATTTAAAATAAATAAATTGTGTTTTTTTATAATTGTGTTCGTATTTAACTTACAATGTGGTTACGAATGACTGCAAAAATATATCAGAAAAGTTTGACCGATTTTCTTTCGATGTACTTTATAAAAACACTGAACAGCAAAAACAATATAACCACCCTTAATATTTTTAATTATCTCTTAAATAATCCTCAATTGATTATCACATCAAAAGTATTGAGTCCATGTTAAAAAATAGAGGTAACTAAAAAGGTAAAACTCCTAATATTTTTTTTTTATAACTTTCCTTTAAGAAAAGCTAACTTATGGCCTTATGTTAATTATATTAGCCAATGGTTATAATTATGGATAATTTTATTTAAGAAAAAGCATTCTCTTATTTTTACGTTTATATTATGATTTTGTTGCGGTAAATGTATTTAATTAAGGGTTCAATTATATCAGATCTGTAGGAGTAACATAGGAGATTGGACACTGTGATGGGAAGAGGTATGCCGGCCATAATCAGCGATCTGTAAAATTCTTCTCTGCCTGAGGCGGTAAGAGGGCACTCAAGAAGGACGTGGTTGGCATTGGCCACTACTAAGTCGTTGCAGGAACAGTAAGAGGAATTAAGGATTTTGATTTTATAAAGGTAACTCCTAATTGATATTTCCAATTGGTGTTTGTAAATCAATCTTTGAATAGTCAAACTATTTTTATTGGTTCTTCTGTAAAGCTTCATTCTAACATTCCGGTGGATTGATTTTTTTTAGTGGTACCATTTTTAAATTTCATGTTTGTTTGAGTGATGGTTTTAAGTGATACAGATTCGGTAGTGTTGGAAGATAGAAGAATTCAACCATTTCTAGCCAGCGTGCTTCACATTACCAGAAAACTGTCCGAAGGGTCTTTCTATGGTAGCAAGATACTGGCGGTTACTCAAGAATGCCCGGAAGGCACATCTCAGAGAGATCATCGTTCTATTGTTTCGAATGTACTCCGTAACCGACATTTTACTGCTGTTGACATCAACGACTTCAACAAGGTAAAAATGTTAATGTCAGTTTACGCACACGAAAGGCGAAGCTAGATTGCATGCGAGACGGCTGGCCACTGGTCCAGAAATTCTGACAAGGCACAAAACTGTTCGGTTAAGTTTCGCAAGAAATCACATCAATTGGTTTGGATGTGTTTTGTTTGAGGTCTTCTGATGGCCGAGAAAGGGTTTGAAGAGGAGAGGATTTCCCCGCAATATTTTCACTCCGGCGAAGCTACGAAGGTGCTGGTGTTATGGTTTGGATAAAACATTTCTACGTAAGGTCGCAATGACTTGATATTCATCAAAGATTCCCTAACGGCGGCACAATACATTGATTTCTATGCATAACAATGCAAGGCGCCACACAGCTTGGATCGTTGTTGATTACTTGGAACGTGCAGAAATGAAATATCAGAGTGACCAGTATTTAGCCCCGATTTTTTAAACCCTATCGACCAAAGAGGGTAAAAAGTCGCCCAATGTTGCCCGAGAATGTGCAAGAATTAAGAATGAGGAGGAATTAAAATATTCCAAAGCACTACATTAAAAACTTCATAAAATTGATGTCAGGTTGAATGCAAGCTGTGCTCAACTCAAGAGGGGGAAATACTCCTGTTGAATTGGATATTTTCTTCATTGTTTCCATAGCAACATTTTTGCTATAATTGTTTTAGTCAGTTTAATTTAACATAAAACAAAAATTTTTCGATTGCAAGTAATTCCTAAGAAAAACGAGGTTGACCATTTTTTAACTTTCGGTGTATTTACGATTTACAAATCTTGATTTTCTACAATAACCTATTATATGATTCTTACGAATAAAAAAAAGACATCTAATTTAGGATCAGTAATGAGGGATATAAAAGACGGGTTTCCGTAAGGATCGTTCTGCCTTTAACAATACTTTCACCTCGAGAGTGATATTCGGAATACATTTCTGACGAGAAAACACACTCTGGCCATGTTCTGTAATCTCCGAAGGGGCAAGAATACGACGTGAAGATATACGATACTTCGCGAATTTCGGGAAATTACCTCACTGGAGGAGGTTGCGTGACAGGTGGCGTCGTGCTTTCCGTGGATTTTTTAAGGGTATAGAGTTGCTCAGGGTCTGTAATGACAGTTTCACTTATCCTTATAGAAGAGAACGTTTTTGCGAACAATGTACTTCAACCAGTGAGTTGTTTGTTGATGACCTTTGCTGTTACATTTAGAGGCGAGATTTCGCCTTCTATTCGTTGTAAACCGTGTAAACCTTGACCCCATAATTGCTCAAAAAATAATATACAACAAATTGACGTCGTCAAGAGGAGGAAATAAAAATTCGCTAAATCAAGTTCATGGGTTATTTGAGGATAGGCCCATATAAAAATGTACGAATTAGCTCTGCTCCACCTTATTTTATTATTTTTGTAAAAAAAACGAGCTTGGAGATACTTGATATATTACTACTCGCCTTTTATCTAGTCTGTGTTGCCACACGAAAGTCGGAGACAGCAAAAAACCTCAGATATGCAGCAAGGTTCCTCGTCAAAAAGGGAGATCCGCGTACGTGTGCGGTTTAACATGTCGAATATTCAGGCAGCTTTTAACCAAAACGCGACCATTGGGATCACCTCTTATCGGAGGCTAGGATGATACTGGGAGCAGACTTCTATCTGGGCAACCAGCCTTCTCGGCGCTAAGTCCAACCCATTGTACTCAGGGCGATCTCGCAGGGATAAGCCAAGTTCCAACTGAACTAAGCTCTTAGAACTAATTTTCAACGCCGCCGTCTTTTCCTCCGCCCGCACTGTAGTGGTTTTTATTTTAGTTTTTTTTTTTAATCATTTACAGTTCATTACAACTACCTTCGATTAGATAACGAGTAACAATGATACATAAATTAAAAAGCAAGAGCGGAGAAACTGCCTTTTAGCAGTAACCCAATAAGAACTGTCACTCTCGCTGTCACAGTTACTGAATAGCAGATCTCGCGACCATCTTTTCCTCATTCGGCGTAGAAGATTAGAGTAAATTCGTCTGGACGTGAGTTTTTGGATTTGACGGTTGAAGGTTGTTGGGTGGGCTTTTTGAAATTTACGGTAACGGGGGCGGTTTTCAACTCAACATGTTCCAACAATAACTGAAGCTGTATAATTAAACAACAAGTGTTATTTACAAAAAAGCTAATGAAAAAACTCAGTTTCTTTATAAAAATTTGGCTCCTCTTTAAGAATAATCGGTTTCTGTTTTGCTCAAGTGTACTTGCATTACGTTAATGAATATAAAATGTTATTCGGGATAGTTACCAAGCCACTGCAATCAGAGTTGGTCTATATAGTAACCAGTTGTTACCTGGCTAAATCTAGTATAAGCTCGCACTATATAAGTGATGAGGAACAAAAGCGTGGAACCTAAGCGCCGCCTACATAGCTACAAATCCTAAGCAGAGGAAATCCCTCTGAAGGTTCAAGCTTTTGTTACGAACCGTCGTCGTCGCGCCGACTGGTAATCCGGGATAATCGTCGAAATGAGACTAAAACCGACGTGTTTATTAGCATAATACTTTGGAATGGTAAAGAGAGTAAATGGTGCTGACGTGAGTGAGGAATATTCTTCAGGAATAAAAAAATGCTGAATTTATTATTAAAACTGTATAAATCATCTGCGTTGCTTTTATTTGCAAAACAATATTAATAGCTTGTAAATCTGACTGGTTTTCATCAAACAAATATTATTACATAAATATAAACATTTCAGAGGAAACTTGTACACAAAAAGGAAGGTTGTTTTGATTTAAAAAAGAAACATCCTATTAAGTTCGGATTCTTTTCAAGAAAAGTATTCTTTGATAGCTTTTAAAGCTTAAGACTTTTTATAAAAAGCCTATTTATATTCGTTGCACCCAAAAATGATGAAATTGTATAATTAAATTTGGGTTTTCGTCGGTTTGTGAAACTTAGGATACAAATTGCACACTTCTATAAAATCAATTGGTAATATATATTTAATCTCTCTTCGTGAACTCGAGTAAATATTAAAAAGATCCAGTATAACATTAATTTGCAGTAACTTCTTTGTGTTATCTTCTAGTAAAATAATAATACCCTCGAAGTATTATCCGTGCATAAATATAAATGTATAAACTGGATAAAGATTAAAGAAATTTAAAAAACTAACGGCTAAAGCTTAATGTTAAGCCAAAAGAAAGAATATTTTGTAAAGCAAGTTTAAAATAAAAATATTGAACATTTTATTATTTACTTTTTCGTTTTCTTATATTTTGTACCAAAAGGAAATTAACTTTTTTTCGAACGAGTTTTGTTCAATTGAATTCAACGGTTTTCTTTTTCTTTTTTATTTTATTTGTAAAACTACCAGTAATGGTACCTCATAATGTTAATTTTCTCAATTCTATTATTTTTGTTGTTAAATTCGACGATAACATATATCATTTAAATCATCTTCGTTGAATCCATGTCATTGGTCTCCGTTAGTTTCTATAATTTTATGTTCTGCCTTCTAGAGGTCATATTAATGCGTACCTCGGTAGAACCCATATTTAATCCTTCCAATATACGTCTCTGTCTATTTTTTTTATTCTTTAATTTGTTATTTTACGTTACTCACTTTCCATCAGCAAGCGTACTGCAGCGGAAATCCAACCATGGTAGAGATGGGAAAAAACCGCTATTTTAATGATCCAGATGCTTTTTGTAACTAACCGCTCGCGCTCACTAAATTTATCTTACTCTTAATTGTAACGTGTAACGATGTGTAAATCTGTAATCATGACTCGATTCTTAGGTACATTTAACTTGGGGTTAGTATAAGACCATTTTTTGCTAAAGTTAATCGTTTCCGAATTTACTGGGTGGGCTTTAGAAGTTACAAGTTAGAAGATACACTATATATATGCGCGCACGAGTGCAAGTGTGTGTGCGTGTGTGTGTTCATGCATGAAGCCCGAAACGTGTTTCAGTTTTCGTCTAAACATACGGACATCAGTGTTGGTGCATCGAAATATGAATGAATCACCTTTTCTGTTGATACACCCTGATACCCATAAAGAGTGTATCAATGTACATATAAAATATATACATAAAAAATATATGTACATATAAAACTTTGGTTATGTTGCATGTAACGAGATACAAATTAGGAAACATTGGTTCTATTTTCAATGAATGTTGTACTGTCTTTTTAGTAATTATTAAATATTTAACAACCTGAAACCTATTTTGCCTCGTTGGAATTTATTTATTAAAATTAACGGTGTTTGAACGTAGTAAAGAAACGGTCAGGATATTTTATATAAAATAATGAAAATGGACACATAATAGAAAAGAAATAAGCCTAATGCTATTTACAGTTTCAAACAATATATTGATGCACGTATTTCTATTATTTTATTGAAATAATATTTTCGGGTTTTAGTAAAATGAATGAACAGAACATTGAAATTCATCTTCACAAACCTATCTACTTTCATGTTTTGATTTTTATTTCTCTCTCTAGAAAGAACAATCCGAATGGAAATCAATAAAGAATCGTTTTACATGTTTGGTCACACATACGTTTGTAAAGATGGCGAAAATAATTGGCCGCTGTAATAACGGAGGCAGAAATAGGCTTTCTAGAATTGATTGTTTGCCGTGGTCCGGAAGGGCGTCGCTTGTGCCTTATCTCTTTCCCGGAAAGGCCCCCAAAATAATGCTATTGATACTTAACGTCCAACCCTGTTTTACTCCATAGCGTAACCCAGGGTGACGATTTTACAACAGCGTTTTATACCCTTGTTTGCTCAAAACACCAAGCCATTTAAATAGTTAGATATTTTTGCATCTAAAGTTGTTAGATCTACGTAAAACCTATTAAAGATTATACATTCAATATTTCTCATTGTTTTTTTTACATACATAGAGAGAGAGAGAGAGAGAGAGAGAGAGAGAGAGAGAGAGAATGAATGTCACGTAGGTTCCCGACGTTGCCATTGCAATTTTCTGACCCCTGAAAGTAAAACGGGACGTGCAGATTCTGCAAAGAGGCTCGTGCTAAAAGTTTGCAGATCCAACATTTTTGTCTTCATGTTTAATCATAGTTCTTACTTAAAATCTAAACAACTTTTGTCAAATTAAAACAAATGTTTGTCAATATTTTTATCAATTTTTAACACTAATTGACATTGGTGACATACAGTTTTAGGTTTTTTCATGTTATTGTAGTTAAAACTATAAAAACGCTTCAATTTAAAAAATAAGCTTTTTTGTGTGAACATTCTTAACTCTGACATGGAACAATTACACGAGATTCAAAAAGACTTTCTTACTCTTTACCATCTTGTTTAACCCATCACGAGAACTTCTAAATATATAGTTTATTCTGAGTTTAAATTTAATCGTTGAAGAAGGTGAGCGAAGTAAGAAAGAATAGAGTGCGTTTACGTGGTATAATCTAATGGAAAGGTAGTGGCTTGGTCTTTAATGGAAGCAAGAAACCATGACGGGGCGGCCTACTATTTCCCAAACAGAAAATTCCCAAAGGCCCAGGTGGGGTGAGGTTCCGAGCCAGGAGAGACATACTACAGTGCTCAACTAAAGACACCCTTGACCGATTTAAAGGGCTACACTCACCCCTTGCGCACACGAAATGTACTTTCGTACAGGGCTATTTAGGGCGTTTCAGGACTCGTGTTTTCTTCGGAGCCAGTTCGGATTTATTCCTATGTTGGCCATTCTATCCCTACACCATATGGATCTAAGAATCTATACATTCAAGATAATCCAATTGGATATTGCTTTTCTGTAAAATCACAATCGGCATTTTAATACAGCAACGCACTGAAAAACTTTAATCTTTTGCAGCTTATTAAAAATCAGCATCTAACTAGTTGTGCACCATTGTTTAATCAAGATTGTCTGATACTTTTAATAAGTTACAACTGAAAATTGATCTAAATAAAACTAATCAATTTTGATATCTGTTATATTGTGTATATGTGCATAGAAATAAATATTTTAAAAATTAATATAATTTTTAAATAAAATTTAATTTAAATAAAGTTGTATTCGTTTATGAATTTAGTGCAATTTTCAATGTTCATAATACAGAATAGTTTAATCATCTCCATCACCAGCCTCGCTCATTTTTGTTAATCAGGCAGGTTACACTTAGCCAGGTTTATTTCGACCTACTTCCCTGTGTCTCTTAGTGAGGGAAATTGTCATCGCTCATCAGTTTAGTTTTTTTACTATTTATCTGCAGATAACTGAATTTATTTAACGTAAATCGATTACTTTTCTATCCGATGTTTATATCCATCTACTATTAGCTGTTTTTATGTCATGTTGTATGGTCAATTTTAATATTCTGTATGTATTATTAGTTTTGTATTATTATTGTTTTAGTCAGTAGGTCTAACATAGGTTGTTTTTTGTGTTGTATCTTATATAAATATAGTACTGAATATTTGTCGAATGGTAGTATAAATATTATCTTAATCCATATATCGACCAAATTAATTATTTCAATTATATAATCTTTGTAACTAAGATCTTGGTTGACAAGAAAAATTTAGTGTCACGAGCGGGATCCGAAACCACGACCTTCGGCTCAATACGCCGCTGGTCTTCCATTTCACGATAGCTCAAGGGTTAGATCAGCGCGTATGTGTTAGTTAATAGGGAAAAACCATATCGTTCCATTAAAAAAAATTAATCAAACAAGACCTTAGATGAAAGAAATAATTGAAATAAACATTACCTTTCACTACCTTCCTCCATGTCACGAGCATCGCAATTAATCTATTGTCTTTTCTTTCCTGGTAATTTTCCCGCCATAGCCGTTTCTTGAACATAGGATGATAGTTTCCGCGTGAGCGATCTTCCCAAAGGACTTAGCAATAGCAGCAAGGTATATAAAGTTACTTTACCTTTACTTTCGCACCCAACTAATAATATTATGCACATTTTCGCTGCACAAAGCCATTGCAATAATAAAAAGTAATACCTACAAAGTTTAGTATTACTAAAAACTAAATACGTTGCATATTTTGTATTATCTAATTAATAAATACTGAAAAACCTAATAGCAAATTTATATATAGTTATATATTTTTTATATATATTTGGAGTAATCACAAAATAACAACCAACGTAAAGCAAAAGTCGGAAAGCTTTTGTTTACCTAATTTGTAAACTTTTATTTCTAGCGCATAGATTTAAATACCATGTTTTCTATTAATTACTATAATTTTATTATTATTTTCATTCTATTACATATATCAATTTATTAATAAATAAATTATAATAAATTTCAAAGGTTAATATGTTCAAACTGAACAAAATGATAAATAATCGAAAATAATTTTCGCTCATAAGTCCAGTTGATGGGCACATGATGATGTTGTACCAGACCATTCCTATCCTCAAGTAATCATAAAGTATTTTTGTTCGTTTTTTTAAATTTTTTATTACTTTTAATGTAAACATCTAATTTATTAGCTATCTAGTTGATTAATTAATGAGATTGCTCGTAATACTATCCTGACGGCTCTCAAGACCAACACTTCTGCACCACTCTAAAGCCTTGCGGGTTTAGTATACTAGGTTTTCCATTTAGACGCCCCAAATCGCAAACATTATCGTCTGGAGATAAGCGCAAAAATTCAGTTTTGCAGGGGACATTCTGGTAGCAAGAGTCGAATCGAGATTTCTTCAAAAAAGTTTTATCTTAAAGTGAAGCTACTTTAAATAGTGATGTATCATTGTCGCCCCAAAGCCATAACTTATCAATTTTTACTTATTTTACCAGCATTTATAAATTCTTAATTTATAAAAAATTGTTTTCGATGATTTGATTTAAAGGTTGCCCATTAAGTTCACATTGTTATTTTCAAAGTAGTTAGGACAGATTATTTAATCGTTTAACTTTACATACATTTACTGACCAAATACTACTACGAAAAAGTGTTAATAGGTAAAAACAATATCCATGCATACAACATCAATTACCCACTTTTCGATCATTTTTGAAAAATAAATTATTTAATGAGTTTGATTTCATATTTGCAAACATTATCACATGTGATGGCCAAATGCATTAGTCATATAAGACAAAAACCAAATTTTCTTAAAGGGCGGGCCTTTCTTTGAATTTTACTGTAAACAATTTATAAGCGTGAACAGAAACTTTACTAAGGGCGTTTTGTTGTACTTGTCTATTTGAAGAGATATTTCTGATTAAAATTCTTTATGTCTATTTGGTTGTCTATATGTTTTATAATTTCAGAATACACTAAAGTGTTTTATTATTTGATAGTTCGTTTGCAATATTTTATATTTTTCCTTCAGTTTTTTTATTTTTCAATCCAAGAAACTATAAAATTTTGTATATGTTGTCCCAATTTTGAACATTTTGTAAAAATAATTTTTTTTATTTGGTATTCCCAAATATTTAGTAGCGGTTTTGAGTTATTTATATAGCTTTATGTTTCCTAGTTCAGCGTTTATTAGATAGATTTTTTTTGTACGTACATTTTCTTGTCATCAAACTATCTGTATATTTGTGCAGCTATTTCACTTCAACTACCATTCAACATTATTATATTTATATGTTTTTATCCTAATAAATATACCAGATGTCAAAAACATTTTATTTTACAGTGACCGTCTTTATTATTTTGTGATTTTTATCAAACCATTTCAGCATTTTCCAAATAGCAATGAAAAAAAAAATAAATGAAAAATTTCCTTCTATGATTTATTAATTAGATCCCGCTATAATGGGATTTTTTACATATATTTTTTTAAACCTTCTATCAGTTTCACTTGTTGTATTTTACATTATTATTTGATTAAAACGCAACTTAGTTTTCAGACCGCGTGTTAGCGTGGGAAACTTTTTCAATTTTATGGATGGCTGGGAAGAGGCAGTGGTACGTCGCTTGAAATATTGCTCTTACGTAGAGCCTGAAACTACTTTTGAATAGTGAACACAACTCAAGTGTATTGAATACTTTTCCGTCGAGTCTGCAGAGTTTTCTATAGATAAATCTACGCGTTATTTTATTTTTACTTTTTTTTGCTATCAGACGACAATTTATTCGAATGCGATATTTAAAAACAAAATGTAAATTCCATAAAAAACGTGCTTAGAATTTATGAAGACAATGCGTAACATTTATGTAACTGATTCAAATACGGTGAAAGTGACAGGATCGAGGAGAAATACCATGGTATTTAATGCAAAGCAGCTTGTCTTTTTATAAGCATATCAATTGTTTTATGAAAACAATAATCGATTTAAGTGGCAAAAGCAGGTGGTAAGAAATTCCATGAAAAAGCGAGTTGTTTCGGCGTTTATATATTTATTAAGTTTTTTTAAATGTTTAGAAATTAGGTCAAATCAGGTCGACAATTACAAACGGGAGAGCCTAATGTAAACGACGAATCGATTAGCAATAATTGATTTACAAAATCCGTCTCTGCCTATTCGATGACCCTCAAATAGGTCCATCGGCGGGCAAAAAATTAAAACGTCCGATCCAATTATAAGCTCTTTTTTTTCTTCGCCGAGTCAATCGGTGGCCAATTAAATGATCTTACAGACCAATAAAACCGGGCCATCTGCTGCCAGTTGCCCAACAGTCGATAAATTACACTTTTAAAAAAGTAGGGGCGAAAACCTTCGGAAAACAATAAATGCAAATGAAGGGTGATTTATCACCGGGCTTAATGGATGTATGTGTAATATAGGAAAACATGGATGGGCACATTTCACCCCCCCCCCCCATCAAACTACACGTTAAAGCACTATAAATGTGCATAACGAAAAATGGTATAAAATAATACCTTATAACATGGGTACAAAAGAGACAATATAAAAATACTCATAAAAAATAACAAAATAATGTGACTTAGCTATAAAATTATAGAACTAACAACTTTTTTCAGAATTATTTGCCCAAATAAATAAACTTTATAATTCAACGAGATGCTACTATTTGTTTAGATTATATTACTGTGCTCAATATACAATAGTATTTCAATAACTGTTCAATAAATAAATAACTGTGATAAATATTTCAATGTTTTCAAATTTTCTGTAAAAATAAACACGTAGTGAGGATTAGACGCTTTTAGGATGGGCTTTGGTTCACGTTTTACAATAAATAAATTTTGATTCGATCATTTTCAATTCATTAAGGTATAACTTGCTTCGTGTTGGTATATTAAATATTGAAACAAACAAAGTAGCACGCGCACCGGCAACCGAAGATGACGAAAATACCGGGGTCAGAAAAATCCGACAATAAATAGTTGAAATTAAATTGTATAAATTACTGCTAAATTACCGATATTTCCTAAAATTATGACTTTTATATTTGATTTTTTTTCTTTAGGAAATCTACCAAACGTAATATTTGGGTAATTTTTAGTGGTGGCGTAAACAAAGAAACGTGATTTTTACAATTTTTTCCGTGAGTAAAAAACTTCATTACACGCTGCTATTTCCCCATAAAACTTGCTATTTTATACTTCTCACAAAGGCACCTTTCAATTAACGACTGTACGACAATTGACAGAATCAATAGATAATGGGTGAATTCCTTTTGCCATTTTTATGGATTTAATTATGTGTGATATGACTGACTGGACGATAACTAAACTTAATCATTTAACGTTAGAGATTTTCAATTCAAAATGAATGGGGGTTGTATTTTGAAATATCATTAATTTGATGTGATGAAAATATAAAAGCTCAGTGATATAAGAAGCGATCTACCTTTAATAAAATGTTATATTTTGAATAAAAAGTCAATAATATCGCGAAACTTGATAGACAACCTTACTTGAAGCAATATTACATAAACTCGATAAACGTCCTGTTAAAAAAATATAATCTAATAAAGTAAAAATAGAAATAGAACAATAATAATAACAAAAATAATAATTTGGAATGGCAGAGAGAGAGAGAGAGAGAGAGAGAGAGAGAGAGAGAGAGAGAGAGAGAGCAAGTTACAAGGTGAGTAGAAGGAGAGCGAGCAAGTTACAGGGTGAGTGGAGGGAGAGAGATAGATACATAGATAGATAGCTAGATAGGTAGATAGATAGATAGATAGATAGATAGATAGAGAGATAGAGAGAGAGAGAGAGACAGAGACAGAGAGAGAGCGAATTACAGGGTGAGAGGAGGAAGAGAGAGAGACATGTGGTTAATGTAAATATTTTCAATCTCCCCTTGAAATCATTACGAACTAATAATATTTAAAACATGCGTTTTTATCAACTAATACAGAAATTAAACTCTTTTAAAATTAATTTGATGAGAAAAACTTGTGATGGTTAATTTTGTATGTAAAGTTTAACTAGTTTGTTCTTCTTTATTTGAAACACTATTTTTATATAACGTTCGACCATGTCCATGAGCGGATATTTTATTAAATTTATTTGCCGGAGTAAGCATCGGCCGTTTTGCCCCTAGGCATGTGTAATAAAACGGGGAAATGTTTGGTGGGGAGATTTCGCTTTGGGGCCCCCTTGAGATATAGCGTCCACTTTACTTTTAGTGTCTATAGCCGGCTCATTACAGAAAACCTCTAATGTAAGACATAACTCTCTTATTTTGCCCCGAGGGGTCTGTAAACCTTAGTGGCCATCGTTGGTTGCCGTGTGATATCACGTCTATTTATCAAATCGACGCTTTCCCTAAGTAAATCGGCGGAACGGGAGGATACACGGACCCCCTGGCAAGAGGCCGGGCTAAGTTTTTTTTTTGGTATACGAAGGATCTTTACCGCTTTTTCTCTAAATCCAAAAAATGTATTTTTTTATTAAAATTATTTTAACATCATTTTTATCAATAATAATGCAGAATACTGCGACAGAGGAAATAAATGATCGCATAGTTTCGAAGTTTTTTGGGACTTTTCCAACAGGCCGCCGTAGAACAACTATGATAGATACTTAACACTTGGTGGTATAATTTTTAGAATTAATTTGGCTTCCAGCCACTTACCAAGAGATTGCTGGTCGATTCTCGTCCCGTTGATCGCATCTCGCCTCCTATTGCCCTTGCTTATTAGCGCAACATCGTCTGCAAACAGAAAGACAATATCTTTCAGCTAAAAATGTGATTCTGACCAGAGGCACGACCTCCCGGTGAAACTCGATCTTCATCTTATAGCGACCGTCCGAACTGTATAATCAAAACGGAGTTCGGATTCCGTAAGAAATTTTTCGAGATGTGGATGCGTTTTGTTCCCGGCGGAAGTGAGGAAGTATGCCGTAATTTGGTTTGTCAGACTGCTGTCCTGGATTTCATTTGATGTGAGCACTCTGGCCAACTTACTCAACGACAATTCCACACGGTTTCCGTCGGCCGTGTTTACTTACCACATCAATGGAAAAAATTCTAATTGTATTCGCCGTTTTACACAAATAACCCTGCTTTTATTAAAGAGAAGCTGATAACTTTAACAATAAACTGCATATAAAACAATAATAGTTTTTTTACTAAATAATCCACGTGTTACATTATCATGTAATAGAATAGCTTCATTGCTTGTATATTTATTTGTTCATGGTATTCTTCACACAAACACCCACCCTCTACACACACACACACACACACACACACACACACACACACACACACACACACACGCACACGCACACTCACACTCACACACACACACAAAATTACAATAGCTTTGAACTTCAAATTTTGAAAGACACAGTTCAGCAGGCTACGGTTCGCTTAAAAATTGGGGGAGCTCGAAAAAGGCAGTTTGGGAGAGGTAGTTGGCTCGTGTGGTTCTCCTTTCTCATTTTCTTTGAAGTGAAGGATTGTGTGGGATTAATGGTTCTTGATGTGAGCGTCTGGGAGTCAATAGGTAGGACAATTTGTACTATTTAATTGTTAATAGCGAAAACTTTGGGGCTGAAATGACCCAGATGTCGGAAGCCCCAATAAAAAAANTCTCTCTCTCTCTCTCTCTCTCTCTCTCTCTCTCTCTCTCTCTATCTCTATCTCTATCTATCTATCTATCTATCTACCTTTTGCTTACAGACACAGAGAGATAGAGAAAGAGAGCGAGAGAGAGAGAGAGAGTGAGTGCGAGAGGGTGAGAGAGAAAACCGTTAAGTACCAGTAAAGGGCAATTCTTCCATGTCTAGCATTTTTTGCCCCAGCATTGTCTAAAGCATCCTCAAAGAGAAAAGAAGCATAAACTTCGTGCAGCACATCCCGAGGTGATATTGCAAATAGC
Organism: Cimex lectularius; assembly: GCF_000648675.2. Classification (NCBI taxonomy): domain Eukaryota; kingdom Metazoa; phylum Arthropoda; class Insecta; order Hemiptera; family Cimicidae; genus Cimex; species Cimex lectularius. The sequence goes on from NW_019392657.1 coordinate 633,181, forward strand.
AAAAGGCTTTAGGATTATCTCTTTACCAGGCCGATTGTATCCGGGCAGATGATATTCCAATAGAACTTTATTTAAAAGAGCTCGCAGAAAAATGACCATTAAAAGCATTCAAACCCGAAACGGACATCCCTTAGAGACAAAAGATTTAGTTCATAAGTGGCCACGTCCTTTACAAACAACGAACCACGTGCAGTTAAAAACATATTGGTTCATAATAACACCTTCAATGATCGTAGAAAGATCAATGAAAAAGTAGGATATGAAGTAGTCATATTTAAGGAAGGAAATACTGAGGAAGTCCACAAAAAATATAGGCTTAGCTCAAACTCCTGTAATTATCAGGCAGAGAAGTTGGCAACATAACAATCAGTAAGATAGATTGATGTTGATGATGATACTAGGAAGTGGTTTATTTTTGTTCTCCAAACACTGTATCTCTCTGGCTTATTTTCCTGAATCTTCAGTTCAGTGCAATCCACTCGATCCTCTTCATAAGAAAGCCATTGACAGTCGTTATAGGTTAATAAACACCCTGCTACTACAGAACAAAGTATAAGAGTTATAATATGGACGGATAGTGATCTATAGTAATCTTTCGCCCAAATGGGCAAATATAAAGTTTATGTAATTGGTGGTTAGATTAGTTAAACACGTGGAAACAATAACAACCATTTAGTTTTTTTACATCGTACACATGAAAAATATTTATGTTGTAATTTACTTTATTTAATTTTAATAATTTTTAATTGTTGATTTTTAGTTATATAAAGAATAAAAAACAACTTAAGGAAGAAAGTAGAGATAAACCACAATTTAATTCTTGTAACTGTTTGATTTCATAGTTTATAATTAAACATCAGTACTATCAAGCATAAATTTGCTTCATATTTAATGAAAATGGAAAAAATATAATGCAGTAAACTTATGCCAGACTGTGTTTTCACTCCTGAGGAAAAGTATTTTAATATCATTACATTATCATTGCACACTTTAAGCCTGAAATAGTTTGGAAAAACCTTTTCTTACAGGCCTATCCAAATTCACATAGAGTTATTTTAATTATATTATTTTTAACTGAAAACATATGAGCGAAATCTTAAAATATCAAAATAAGTGATAAAGATAAGAAATGGAAGTGTTTATTCGTATGTATTATGAAAAAGATATGAAGCTCTATTCGATGTTCTGAATAATGCAATGTTGCTTTTAGAATTTTTTATTAGAGTTTGATGTTTTCGATTTTGTCAAAACTTGAATTCAAAATATCTGAAAATCTGCTTTTTGCGTGTCAACTGTCGTGCAATGGAGCGTGAGATGAGCGAGTGGTAAATTTTTACATTTTGCCGACTGGGGCGAAGAGAGGTTAGACGGAAATATTATTCGTATTTTTCCCCCCAGGGGAGCGAAGTGGTTAAATTCTTAAAATGGACTGATTCGCCGGGAGGTGGGCTCGCCAATTTCTGAGATACTCCGGAACAAATCGTGCGGGCCTTGACTTTTTCAATAGGAAATATTTATTTTCCACATTAGGGCCCCGTGGCCTGTTACGGAATGGGCGTTTATCAATTCAGAGCTTTGAAGAGGAAAATATTTTCCATTTATCCGCGGAAGTGAGTGGATCCGTGGAATCTAAGAATGTAATGAACTCGAACATTTTCAACTTTCATGAATGGTTCATTTCCCCCATACGCTCCATATTCGAAAATGTTATCATAATAAAATTCTTGAATCTACTTTACTTAGTTCAATCAGCACAGTGAATGATAAAAGCTCAGCACAAAGCTATATGAACAAAATGATAATAATAAATAGGCAATACTAAATCTAATCAATAAATATTTCAAATAAAAGTCTTTATTTAAACATTCAGAATTTATTAAAATATCTATTTAAATTAAAAAGGAGAGTGTTTAAAAACCATCAAATAGTATGTTTCTTATTTAAGGAACACATTGATGTCAAATTAAAATTGGGTCCTATCTACTTGCTTTACTCTCCTTATACCATTTTCGTTTATCTGGCGCAATTCGAATTTTCTCTCTTTTCAGTAGTTTGTCTGTGTACTTTTTTGGCATTCGTATCGGTTTGCAATGTATCCTAACAAATACAATGTTATGAATTGTTAAAAAACACCAAAGCTAAACCAAGTCGACAATAGACTGTAATCTCACAAATTTCAGGAAATTTACGTGCGTTAGAACGAAGTAGAATGGGGAAAAGTAGTAATTAAAATAAGTTACAAACCTAGTTTATCAAATTTGAAAATAGTAAACACTAATAGTATTCCAATTTATTATTCTTTTCATCTCAACCAAAAACCTTACATGCAAAGAAAATTAATATGGTCGATAAATTAACTAATTTCGTGGTCCGCTTGACCAATTAATATATTACAATTAATTAAGGTTGTTAGTTGAGATAAAAAAGTCAATGGCACGAGCGGGATTCGAACCCACGATCTTCGGCTTGATACGCCACTGCTCTACCTCTTGAGCTATCGTGACCTCGATCCGCTCGGACAGTAACTTCCCATTTCAACCCCACCTTTTGAATTTTCCCTCCTTTTTGCCATTTTTCAGATGTCGTGTAATCGGATTGGATTCTCGACGACAATTGAAATGGCCACGGAGAGCTTTATTGAACTCTACTTCATTTTTAATCACCAAATTCACTAATTTCGTGGTCCGCTTGACCAATTAATATATTACAATTGATTAAGGTTTTTAGTTGAGATAAAAAAGTCAATGGCACGAGCGGGATTCGAACCCACGGTCTTCTGCTAGATACGCCGCTGCTCTACCAATGGAGCTATCGTGACCTCGATCCACTCGGACACTCAACCCCACTAAATGGGAGTTAGTGTCCGAGTGGATCGAGGTCACGATAGCTCCATTGGTAGAGCAGCGGCGTATCTAGCAGAAGACCGTGGGTTCGAATCCCGCTCGTGCCATTGACTTTTTTATCTCAACTAAAAACCTTAATCAATTGTAATATGTTCAATACATCCACTAAATAAATATGGACTAATTGTATTCTTTTACTTTATGCTTCTACCGTTTAAATTGTTTGAAAATTATATTGATAAAAGCAAATGATTTTTTTTCTCTAATAAGACATATAAAACTTGCCTGACAATAGCATACATGAACTGAAATGTTGAATTGTTTTAAATCTAAAATTTTGTCATTACTGATCATCGTAACCTGCCGGACATAAAGTGGTCTCTCAGACGTGTTTTGGTATATCGGCATCATCAGTAACTGTAACAAAATACTGATACGCCACGGGAAGACATATAAATGAATTATATAATTATTATGTATATTACAAACCATTGTAAGGATCAAATAGAAATTTTTTATTAACCGGCCTCCCAAAAGATAGCATTCTTGGTCATACCTTTTATAATCATTTATACTGCTAGCTCACGTTTACACCCCAATAGCATCATCACCACCTATGTGGACGATACCGCAATTTTATTCTCTAACTCGAATCCAATCCGAACTTCCAGACATCCAAGAACACGTTGAGCTTATCGACGACGAGCGCAAAAAGCGGAGGTCAAAACTAAAAAAAAAATATTTACTCAGTGAACGTTCACATTGAAAAAACAGTCTTGCCCTCCGCGTGAATCAACAACAAAGACATAGAGACTTCCATTCATGTCAAATACATAGAACTATATATAGTCTGCATACCCACGTGGAATTTCCAAACTAGACTTGAGAGACAACACGAGTACGAAGACATTTAGGACCGAAATCTGCTCTGACCGTCAACTATAAACTAACATTACAAAAGAATTTACAATGAGTACTTTGGATAAGGTATAATTGTGGGGCTCTCCTTAGCCATTCAACATCCAGTGCATATAATCATTCTATCAAAAGTTCTCTGATAAATCGTCATCCTCACTATCCACAACGTCCTTAACATTTCTTTCTTCAACGAATTTTCCGTTCTCGATTCCAAAAGTTTTATACTAGCTTCTTGAGTGTGAACATCCTAACCCCCTACTTCACGAGGTTTCATGAAACATTCCAATCATGAGAAAGGTACTACTTCCCTCTTAATTGTCCCACTGAGTGCTGCCAACGTTGGCTGGTTTCTCGTGGCACTTGGCAATCGTGGCATGCAGCGCTTGCATTAGTGTTAGTGCTGTGTCCAGAAGAAGAAACATTTTGTGATCACATTTGTAATATGTACAAATAATTATAGGATACAAATAAAATAATTTTATAAAATTTACTTTCTAACTTCATCGAATCTCAAAAAACGTTTATTTTTCTGTGTGGTGTTTAGCGACGGTTAGTTAATGATTATTTAGAAATCGTGAGATAAGGTCTAGTGAGACGGAGGTTTTAGAAAAACATTTTCTTTATCGTGCCCACGTTTCGAACTTTATTGAAATCATCTTCAGGGCCTGGGATTTGATTGGTTGTTTAAATTTTACAAGTACATGTAGGATATGAAAAACAAATGAATTTATACAATAATGACACATCTACACAGAAAACTAAAACTATGAGTGAGTACAAGTACTTTGATTGAATTTAAAATTTCTAGCATTGTATAAATTCATTTTTTATATTTTGCTTCACATCTTACGTGTATTTGGAAAATATAAACAATGTTTATAAATCCCAGTCCCTGAAGATGATCACAATAAAGATCGAAACGTTGGCACGATAAAGAAAATGTTTTTCGAAAACCTACTTCACACCAGACCGCATCTCACTATCTCCGAATAATCATGTTTATTTTTCTTCTACATTTCAGCATCTATTGTGCCCGAGGCATGCCTCACCTACACCTTTAAATTAGACTTTAAAAAATTACACAATAATGTTTATCCAATGCGGAAATAACACAACAAAAGAAATTTTTATAATGGATACCGCAAAAAATAATTAAATCATTTTAAAATTATTTAACGCACTGTTAAGGTTGTTTTGATAATTCAATGCCATCTGAATAACAACATTCTTTAACACTGCATCGGTTTAGTCCGGTATTGCACTGAAATTTGTATTATTCGCCGAGACATAACTTTAATTATAAATTATTGTATTAAATAACCTACTAGTGAAACAATACATTTTATAATTATTCAATATCTAAATGAACATAACGGAATAGGACTTGGCAATTGCAAAACAGTGGACCAATTATGTCAGCAATTGCTTTGTATTTATCATGATGTGCATCAATTGGCGGAGGCGAAGTGGAAGCTATAAATAATAAACGCCTTGACACATTAATACATGTATGCACATTGATGTCATTCCTTGGCTAAATATACAGAGCTCCGATTAATACAACACAACCCAAAATGACAATGTGCTGGAGCCCGCTGAAGAGTGTTTGAATCCCCTGTTCGGGCTATTTGGAAAAACAGGTTTTTTTTATATAATAGTATATAGCGTGTCCTTTTTGGCTGAATTTTTCATGAACCAATGACGCTATGAAAAATATTTAATATTTTTTAGTCTAATCTAAATTTTTTTAAATAAAAATGATAGAAGGTACCTCAGGCCCAGCTCAACGTCCAAATTTCAAATACGACCCTACATCCTGACACATTATTTTAAAGGTTGTATTACGCTGAAAACAATGGTGCAATCGGATTTTCAATTAGTCAACAATTGACAAGTTATGGCAAAAAGTTTGGTAAAACGTCATTCGTTTGTTCCAATAATATGCTTTATCACTAAAGTAAACATTAATTGCCTTTACTGTTTACATTCTCGAATTATGAGAGCAATTCCTGGCAGTAAATCGATTTTACAACAGTACCTATTCCTTACATTCGGTATTGCACTCAAAACGAATCGAAGAACACATTTTTCTGATCAAAAGCGTTTTGATATCTACGACTATTTTATTGACAGTGGTGGTATTGCGCGTCGTGCAGCGAAGTTGTGCTCCCAGAAATTTCCTGATCAGCCCTTAGTAAACGACAAAAAGTTTATTATATTGGTCGCAATATAAGAAGATACGGATCAGCTGCTGCTCCATCACCAACAAACCGGCTGCATGATTTCGACGAGGAGCTGAATATTTTACTGCTTGTTCGCGAAAATCCGAATTTCTCTCTCCGACATGTTAGAAAGGTTTGAGGTTGTCAAAAAATAAAATTAGAGGTTTTCTCTGGACTAACAAATTTAACATGTATCGCTGTTATCTTGTCTAGGGACTTCGGGGCATTGATGATGACAGGCGTTCCTCGCCGATTTGGGAGGCTGAAGAAAACATTCTTCTAAACATCCTATGGACTGATGAATCACCTCTAATAGCGTACTAAACCGTTGGAATTTTTGAACATGGGCAGAGGAAAATCCGTGAATTTTGTAATCGTATTATCATCAGATAGTTGACAGTATTAACGTTTGGTGTGATCTTCTCGGAAATAAATTAATTTGGCCTTACTTCTACGAAAATAATTTAAATGGTGCTCAGTCCCGCAACTTTTGAGGGGGGTTTTATCAACAATATTTATTAGATGATGTTCCTCTCACAACGACAAAAATGATTCTCCAGCTTGTTGGATATGCCGCACAAAATTCTTTGCAGGTGAGACGTTATTTGAATCGTTACTTCCTGGATAGCTGGATGGAGCATCATGGCCCGATCTGTTGGCTCCTCTTTCAACCGATTTAACTCCACTTAAATATTTTCTGTGGAGCCATATAAAAAAGAAGAACTGTGGCAAAAGATAGAAATGCTTGTCAATCCATCTCCCCTGACTCTATCGCTCTGAGCACCGATGAAGAGTGGTTAAAAACAGCAAATCTTTTCATCTTTATGCAAGGTAGACAGTTCGAACATGAAACGTGATTAATAAATAGCAAACCAAATGACTGTTTTTTTGTACTTTTTGCCACAACTTTTTATCGCATTTAAAACCCGATTGCAGCATTGTTTTCAGCGTAAAAATTCCTTTAAAATGATGTGTCAGGATGTATAGGGTCGTATTTGCAATATTGAAGTTCAACTGGGCCTGAAGTATATATTTGGTTTATACCTACCTTTACTTTATTTTATTTATTTTTTGACTGGGGCTTCCGACATCTAGGTCATAAATTAAGTTTATATTCTATTTACCCTTTCACACACTACATTCATACAAATAAGTACATTCATACAATAAATACATCCATACAATACACTCATTCCGTTTGTTCGGTGGAGGAATATCAAGTACTCCACCGACCAAACGAAATGAACGTACCTATACTCAAACTGATTGGGGTCGATAGAGTACTTTTATAAATATTCCGCCATCGACCCCGAACACACACTCATACGCTCTCCAAGTTCGAGGGACGATGAAGACGTTACATTCCACCCTCACCCCTCGCCATTCACGCTAATAAATACATGCACTCAGACAAAACATATAGACACACAACACATAAGACGTATTATGTACAATAAAAAAAACCTAATTTCCCCTAAAAAGCGGAACAGGAGACCTAGAAACCCGCTGCCCTGCTCGAGTACCATTTTCAGATTGGATGGTATGGCTACACGCTCTCTGTACGGTACCAAGGCATGACATGTTTCCAGTATTTAGGACACATCGAGCAACCTTTCTCTGCATAAGGGGCACCTGCTTTTGGGCCAAAGCCCGCGTGTGTCAACCGACCTACTTTTTTGTTGCATTTGATGTGTAGATCGTCATGTCGACCTGTCTCGTACACATCACCCTGTATGTATACATTATTCCACGATAAGGAACTATATAAAAAATGATACGGTAAAATGAATATTTGTGTCAAAAATATAATAATTTGAAACAAGGAAAGATCCTAATAAAATATAGCTTTGTGTGGGCGATTTATATTTAAAATTTAACAGGGAAAAGTAATTATATTGCTTAAATGGTTACAAAAAATTATATCAGTACAAAGAGTTATCAAAGGGGATCAATACCAAAAAGTTATTAATATAAAAAATTTTATATTAGGAAAAGAAAACAAAATATTATTGAATTTGAAGGAAATGAAATAAAGCAAAAGCCAATACGTGCGGTTATGCCCTAAATAAAAATACGCTATTTCAGATTTACATGTATCATTAAATTAAAAGCAGGTATTTTCAAGTTGTTGAATACAAATTTACCTTGTTATTACAGACCGAAATGGCGATCGCGCTTGCATTTATTTTCCCATCTCGTTCTACAACAACAGAGTAGACGGTCTCCCTCTCATCCATTATTCCGGCCTCGATCCCAATCTCGACTCCATGAATGTCGGCAGTCATCGCTGGGTAAAAACTTCGGACGGAGGAAATTGGTGCTCACAAGAGTCCTGCAGAAGCAATTTCCATTTCCCTGCCCATTCGGGCTTAATCGAAGAATCGGTCGTCACGCCGTCAATGGACACGCTAATAAAGCCGATGAGCAATAAGCCCTCAATTCCATTAACTGGGACCACTTCTAGCCACATAGAACGTTTCTTAAGTAAGCCAGATAAAAATGTTGATTTTTTTTATTTTTTGAATTTTTCACTGTCATATTTTGTATTTTTATTAATACATATTTGATAGCATCAATATATTGTAATAGGTTCCTTGTATCTCTGTCTCTCACTCACTCTCTCTCTCTCTCTCTCTCTCTCTTTTACTCACAGTTATCTCAGGGAGAAACTTGAGAGACCCGCGACCGTAGGTTGCGAAATTTTTTGTACAAAGTGGTAAAACATTATTTTGTTTTATTTATTTTCCTCTCTCTCTCTCTCTCTCTCTCTCTCTCTCTCTCTNCCGATTTTCTCTCCATCTCTCTCCTTCTATTTCTTTTTCTCTTTCTCTTTCTCTTTCTCTTTCTCTATCTCTATATTGCTCTCTCTCACTATCTTTTTTCTCTCTTCCTTTTTCTTAATATTTATGAAATCTTTTTTCTTCCTTTATATCCCTCTATCTCATTTTATTTCTCTGTTTTTTCCATTTCACCCTCTTTCTTTAAGTTGCTGTGTGTTATCTTCTGAATCCTTCCTCACTCACTTCCCCCTTCTTTCTATATTTCTCTCTTTCTCTCTCTTTATGTTTTCCTCTCTCTATATCTCTATACATTTATGTCTAACTATCGATAATCTCTCTCTCTCTCTCTCTCTCTCTCTCTTTCTCTCTCTCTTTCTCTCTCTCTCTCTCTCTATCTCCCTCTCTTTCTCTCGCTCTCTCGCTCTCTCTCTTTCTCCCTCTCTCTCTCTCTCTCTCTCAATTTCTCTTTTCTCGCTCTCTCTCTTTCTCTCTCTATCCTTTAGGCATTTCTCCCTCCTCTCCTTATCCTTCCCATCCTATATCACCCTTCATTTGCACAAATAAATAGACATTGATGATATAGAAATTTGACGTTATTTGCTTAAACAAATGAATATTAAAGCTCTACAGCCAAGAATAAATTTTACGTACTTGTCGTCCAGCCAGTTATCCAAACTCTATTCAATCATATATTTTGATCAATGGTTTAAAATGATAAGAATATGGATCAATTAATCTGTGATACAAAATATCATCGGTTTTTAATAATCTTCTATCACTTGATCTCTCATACTCTTGTATTCCATGACTTTTATTACTTTAAACATACCTCTAGTGAGAATAAATCGACAGTAATTGGTTAAATGTAATATACTATTTGCATCATTTCCTCTTATTCACAAGTTGTATGAATATAACAATGTACGTGACATAACGATAAAATATTACCGCGTATATACAATATGTATGAAATATGAGATTATTAAATTTCATTTCGTTAGATTTTTGTGAAATGTATTCTTATCCGTGGAATATCGTTTTAAGAGAACATAAAATCTGAGTAAGATTATGTAATTGATTTATTCAATATATTAATTAGAGGTGAGGGAATTTTTAATTCACTAGTCGTACCAGTTCCAATTATTTACATTATCTTATTTTAAGAAAAGGTTGACAAAATCTAAACCCATCTGTTCAGTTAGAATTCAAACCCATATGCCCCTGAAGGCAAGGTTGTGCCGTTGAGCCCAAATTTGTTCTGATCCCTGAAAAATTTATTTGGTAGAAACCGCATAAAGCAAACTAAAATACCATTTACTTAATTGTACTTCTTAAACGACAGAAACCACTGGTTATCAAGGGGCAAATGCACGTTTAATTCCATATTAATTTTCATTCAACATAGGTTCTTTTTTCTTAAAGCACAAATAAGCAAACAAGGGATTTATAAAAAATGAAAAAACATTAAACATGTAAAAACTTTAAACTGACTACGAAAAACATATATATTGGAAATTAGTGTTAAAATCGAGTAGGCGTGTAAAGTTCAAGTGTACCTCGCATTTTGGATTATTAATGGGATAAGCAAACTCACTCATTTTTATTTACTATCCGTTAATTCCGCTTGATAAATTTAGAACTGCATTGTCAATTGTTCGAACGGGCAAAATTATGTTAGTGATTAACGTCCGAGTAAATGAGATTTTAACAAACGGGCGCATTTTAACAGTTGGTTCAACCGGCAAATGTTCGATGAAGATGTAAACCGAATTAACAGCAGCCATATAATTGATTATAAACACAATCAATTTGTTTTGCAACGATAAAATATATTTACAAAACAATCACATTCGTCTGGATAGGGCCAAATAAAATCGGATATTCCACGGCTAAAATAACAACACAAACGTTTTTATAATATATGTTCAAACAACGTACTTATTTACTAAATTAATGTCAACTAATAAATTTTCATATAACATTATTACCATATTTTTAATAAATCTATTAAATAAAATTACAGCCTATCCAATTTGGATGCAAAGGAAGAAATTCATACATATCAATATTTGAAAAACGTCGCATTCTTCAATTTATTATTCACACTATTTAGAAGTGTGAATAAAATAAATAACAGGTTTATTTGTGTCAATGTGGAAAATTGTATAGATCGGCAAACTCCTGCACGTTTTAGCGAAGAATTCAGGTAAAATACAAAGGGACTTATTCATGTAAGTAGGCTCAAAGTGTATTCGGTACGCTTTCAAGGTGTCGGACGCGTCTTCTTTTTTCCCAAGAGGAGAATTTTCTCAGTATTTTACAAACCGTAGAAACATGAGTGAAAGTATTCCGTCTGTGGAATTTCATTACATAATTTTGTGAATTTTTTAACAGTGGATTTCAGGCTCCAAACGATTTTCGACATCGAATCAAAATTGAATGTATATTTTCCGAAATATATCACTAATGCCTCAATTTCACAATAATCAACTACCAAAGGAGCAAATATGATATTTTTTGGTAAAATGATAATTAAATGAAAAGTAACTTGAATTACATGTTTTTGCGCCTTGAACCTACTAGCAACTTTAACCCAATGTCATCAGCTGAAGCAATTTGTGACAACTGAAGTTGGAGAAATAGAAACAAAAATTCCTTGGCGAGTTGCTCATGACACCAAATAATAAAAACGTGTGACATTCACAAATCAGGATTTCATTCCGTAATAAGAGATGGAGAGTGGATATTTTTGACAAAAATTTTCTTTCACATTTAGGTCGAACATATGTGTCTAGCTGCGATTTAGGGGAGTTGGGCCGCGTTATTGTGATCAGGCTGAAACCCATAGTTCTATGCAGTACGTTCATATGGGTCTTAGTATTGAGTTGTACACGAGTATTTTGCTTTCAAAGATGAATTTAGATCTGCTGTCTAGAAATCGTTTAAGTAATCAGTATTGTCGGTTCAATTCTATCTTTTTGAATCGTGAATGAGGATTCAAGTGAGTCGTTTGTCTACATACAGCCCTACATAGCGGATGATGTTTTTGATATGAAGAGGTAGAGTGAAGCGTCGGAGTGTGAAGGTTATGTTTTGGGCATGTAGTATTTAGTTTTATTAGCCATTTTTTGAACTATTTTTAATGGAATAACGTGTCTAGAGGCTTCAGTGACCTACGACGTGGTCGTAGTTAAAGGATAGAATGGCAGTGTCATCAGCGCATGTTAGGATAAAGGTGTCGTTTTGGGAATGAAAATCAGCAGCATATACTGAATATGATGTTTTAGAGGTCAAATTTGGAGATTCCTCGTTGGGTAGATTTTTAATTTAAGAACAGTTTTTAAAAATGATTTGTCACATTCACAAATCCTCCACTGTGAAGCTTTTTCTGTCTTCTGCCAAAATGTTCTCAAACTTATAAAAAGATACTTGTACGTCAATGCCATTGGGCAAAATAAAAGTGCGGCCAAGTCCTCCGGTGCACGGCCACCTAAATTCATCGTTCATTATTGACATAAAATTTATATACAACCTGATAGCAATATTTCTGTTAAAAATTGATACCTGGAAAATATATAAAGATGGTCGACCTTCTCCGCTTTACGGTAATTGTAAGTCTAAGGTTTACGAACTAAATAAATATTTGTTCAGGCGAGGAGGGTAAACGTAAGTCAAAATATCGTTTTTGCCAAGTATCGTGGGATCGATAGACGTTTGAGAACAGATCCATACATTATTTTGTGAGATCGTAGGCGGCAACTTCAAAATATGCAAATATAGTACAATAAAATGGAAAAACTTTTGTAATTTACTTGAACCTAGCTGTAAAAAATATGTAGTTAGGATATGCGCCTTATAGTAAGTACATGTATTAATTTAAAGAAATATTGTATTTTTTATTTAAAGAACGTACATTGTGTCCCCTAATAAGGAGAGATCCGGCAATTAAATTTCATGAGAATAAAAAATGCCATAAAACTTTCTATATTGACAATAATTAACAAAAAAGAGGAAAATTCGAAAGGTTGTAGGTTGAAATGAGGAGTTGGTGTCCGAGTGGATCGATGTTACGATAGCTCAAGAGGTAGAGCAGCAGCGTATTTCGCCGAAAGTCGTGGGTTCGAATCCCGCTCGTGACACTGACTTTTTCATTTCAACCAAAATCTTACATAAAAGGATTAATTAATTGAAATAAATCACGATAACGTTTTTTAGGTGCAAATTTATTTTCGGGAAGTGTTTAGGCGCTTCATTCTTGTCTATTCACTGACCTATACGCCAGCTGTCATCGTATAGAATTAATTTCTCTTTGCACGTGATGATTCGATGGGAAATTGTGGTGGCACAACAGAAGAGAGCGCAAATTTCAAAGTGTCGATTTCATTGGGTTTTGGTTAGTTCGTGCGGTACCCACTTGTCCAGTTTTTTACTTTACCAATTTCCTCTAGATGGCGAGCAACGGTTCAGTGGTCCACACTAAGTTCTTCCGCAATTTCCCGTGTTGTCTTATGTGAATTTTCTCTAATCAACGTTTTGAGTTTTTCGTCGTCTACAACAGAAGGCATACCGCCACCTTCCCTCTATTCGAGATCGTATTCCCCTGGACGAAATCTAGAACGAAACCATCGCTGTACCGTGCAGGTAGAAAAAAATATTTGAAAAAAGTAATTTGCTCAATAGACCACTAAATATAATGGATTTAATATTTAATAGTGTTAGTAAGTTAGATATTAGGGGTAATCACGATCTTTGGGTTAACCCAGTTAACTCTGTTAGGTCGTGCTAGATGCGGAAAAATGATGACGTATACTAGTAATAATGCCTACTTAACATTGCTCGATCTAACAGGGTAGGGCCAATGTTAGATGTTAGGTCGAAAATGTAGTCACTTTGCTATCCGTAGCCAACATGGCAACCATGAATTTAACAGATGTTTTTTGCTTACACGTATTTTTATTCTTAATTACGCATTAATTAAATCAGACCAATACATTTCTTTGTTCATTTCTGTCCTTTCCTTATATTCTCATTCATAATAGATACATCGCCTATCCTATGAAGTCGTAGGCTGTTAGGCGTTAGGATAAAAGTTAGGTATGTCGGCACGAATTGAAGCATGTCATTAGTTAATAATTTTCGAGTGGATATATAGCATTTTGAATGAAAGAGTTGATTAATTTTCCCTTTTTACTAACTTTTGGCATCTTACAATTTAACACAAAACAAGATCATAACAAACAACAACAAGCCTTCAAGGACTGCTATAGCTTTATTTTTTAATTCTACCAATCGCCACACGCAGCAATGCGGAAAAATTATCGTTTAACATGCTAAGAAAAGAAGGGGGCGTTTACGATCTTGCTGCACATTTCTCTATTCGACTTAACATAAGTTAACATCTTACAAACATCGTGAATACAGCTAATATGTGGCCTACTTAATGATCGGAAAAAGGAATAACAATGAGCATCAACACAAACGATGCCCCATGACCCGGAGACTCCTGTGAGCTCAACGGATGCCAATAATTATTTTAAAAACATATTTTGAGAAAATTGGCAAAACGCTGGGCTGTAATGACCGACAAATTAAAGAGATAAAACAGTCAGTCAAACTGTGGGCCATGAAAAACGTGGACAAAAAACAAAGGCTAATGATTACCCGAATTGGCAACTTCAGATTAACGCATGGACTTCTCTTAATTAACAAAACGCCAAGGATTAAAATACTTATTGTTAAGAGTTAGAACAATGTTCGCACACAACAACGCGTGACCTGTCAATCAATTTCAAAAACATTCTAGTACAGCAGTGATGGCAGAGGAAATTTGATTTGATACTGATTGTCTGCTATCACACACATAATTTGGCATCTTACAATTTAGCACAAAACAAAAACATAACAACCAGCAACAAGCTTTCAAGGGCAGTTATAACATTATTATTGGCTCTACCAGTCGGCACGCGCAGCATTGCGGAAAAATTAACGTTTAACATCAAAAAATAGAAGGGGACGTTCACGATCTTACTGGACATTTCACTATTCGAGTTAACACGAGTTAACATCTAACAAACATTGTGAATACCAGTTAGTAAGGTCGAAATTTGTTGCGGAGTATTGTAGATTGTAAGGCGAAACGATGCCAATTTGGCCCAAATCTCTATGTTAACCAAATGTTCACCCTTAGTGTCGTTAAATTTAAAAAGTGGTCAATTTTGTAAATTTCTTTTCGATTATACCCGACACTAAGCTGAACGGTCACTTTGCCTTCGGAAAACGATGTGATCTGCCCTAAAGCCGGAAAGGGCATTGTATTAGGCCGACAATGTAGTTATCAGGTCGAGGGCTGGAAGCGTTTAGGACATTATCCGATATAAAAGGGTGGCCGGGGGAGAGGTGGACAACATGTTCCTACGGGAGACGACATTAGGCCTCCGCCCGGCTTCCCTCCTCTCACCACTACCCAAAAGATATCGAAAACTCGTCAGTTCATCGACACCGCTTATAAACTCGACCCACTCCGACTACGTACTCTTTTCCTGTCCTACTCGTATGACCTATTTTTTTATTTTCTTATTATGTATATTGTGTATAGAAAAAAATGTTCATTCAACATATATATTTACCAGGTAAAACTTCACTACCTGCCAGCCAGGAAGTTAAAACCGTACATTTCTTAACATAACCTTATTAATAGTTTCAAACAAAACAAATAACGAAAAGGAACTGAACTATACAGTATGATCTTTACTACATAGTATTACATAATCCATTATATTAGATTGACCAAATAACTTCTTTCAATTAATTAACCTTTTTATGTAAGGTACTGGTTCAAATGAAAAAGATAGTGTCACGAGCAGGATTCGAACCCATGACCTTCGGATAAATATTACATAATATTTACAATATACAGGGTGCGCTATTGTTGTATTATTGATTATACATCTGGGATGTATAAGCGGGAGGTTTATGGGCCGACAAACAGCTGAGGTCACCACGGGCCCTCTGCGTGATTTCATTTGTTTCTGTTCATTCGCGAGTATTATGTTTTAAACTCAGCCATTGGAGCGTCCAAACCACAAACATAAGATGTCTGATCACATTCGCTCCCACAGAGTACTCGATATTCCTTGGGGCGCGGTTGAACCCACTCCATTGTCGCTACTAACTTTTACTACCAAAATGTCACACTCTTCTCTTACAGTTCTCGATATTCCTCTAGGCAGGGTTATAGGCAACCTCTTCCTTTTACGCTAATAAATTACATTCATATCAATAAATAAACATAAACATAGTACCCGATTGATACATAAAATTTTGTGTGACATTCACTCTCCCATATGTTCGATATTCCTCGGGATGGACTTATAAGCAATCCCTTCCTTTCACGCTAATAAATTACATCATATAAATAAATAAACATAAACATAGTACCCGATTGAGATATAAAATTTTGTGTGACATTCACTCTCCCAGATATTCGACATTCCTCGGGGTGGAGTTATAAGCAACCCCTTCCTTTCACGCTAATAAATTATATTCATTCCAATGCATTATCATAAACACAGTACACAATTGAAACGTAGGATTTTTGCTACATTCACACCCCCAGATTATTCGATATCCCTCGGGGCGCGGTTGAACCCACTCCATACTCGCTACTAACTTACTTTTACTCCCAACATATTATACACTCACCTCAAAGTACTCGATAATCCTCCGGGCAAGGTTATAGGCAACCCCTTCCTTTCACGCTAATAAATTACATCATATAAATAAATAAACATAAACATAGTACCCGATTGAGATATAAAATTCTGTGTGACATTCCTCTCATAGAGTACTTGACATTCCTCGGGATGGAGTTTAACCAACCCCTTCCTATCACGCTAATAAATTACTTTTACTCCCAAAATGTCACACTCTCATCTCAGAGTACTCGATATTCCTCGGGGCAGAGTTATAAGCCACCACCTTCCTTTCACGCTAATAAATTATATTCATTTGAATACATGAACATAAACCCAGTTGACAATTGAAACATAAAATTTTGGCTACATTCACACCCCCAGACGAGTCGATATCCCTCGGGGCACAGCTGAACCCACTCCATACTCGTTACTAACTTACTTTTATTCCCAAGATATCACACACTCGCCTCAAAATACTCGATATTCCTCTGGGCAAGGTTATAGGCAACCCCTTCCTTTCACACTAATAAATTACATTCATATCATAAATTAACATAAACATAATAACCGATTGAGACATAAAATTCTGTGTGACTCTTCCAGAGTATTCCACATTCCTCGGAATGGAGTTATAAGCAACCCCTTCCTTTCACGCTAATAAATTTTCAAAAAGCACATGTCCAACCCATCAACAAAAATTGCTATCCATCTTCCCCTAAAGACTGCTGTCCCACATCCATCTTATCCAACCTCTCCAAACCTCTCGAGTGGTTAGTTCAAGGCCAAGTCTCCAGGTACCTAGAATATTATCATATTTGTAATCCTCTCCAAAAACACTAGTGATCTCACCACCGCAATGGACCAACTGATGCTACCTTAATTCTTCTTGATTTCTTCCAAAAGAAAAGATGAAATTATATTATCACCACCATATTTCCAGAGATTCGATGTCCTACTGATGACTCCATTATTAAAAAACCTTTCATCCATTATCTTACCAATCAGTGTATAAAGTAATTAATTATGCATCACAAAGCTAAAATAATGAGTTTCTTATGGGATTTTAGCATACCGAGTTTACAATATAGTGCGTTAAACCGGGTGAGTCGTTTAATGTTAATTCGAGTTAATCTCGAAGGATAGTCGTTACGTTTCGCCTTCGGGTAATTTCCTAATCGAGTCGCACGGATCCAGACGGCCCCTTTCTTACTTTCAAGAAATCCCCCGTGAACTCCGCCTCTTATTGGATTATCGTGCGTGGAATCGGCGGTGAAATTTGATTACTTATTTTTATGTAATCAGACCAATTGATATGTTATTATATTTGTTTAAACAATTCATAAAATATTTTAATGCCAAATTTAACACACATACTGGCTGGAGGTTTTTACAGGAAAGACCCCCAGTTAGGTAATTGCTGCTTGCTTGCTAAGTGGTCCCTTCCCCTTTCAAAACAACCCCTTAATTTGCCTAAATCATTTATTCCACTCCGGCTGGTGACATCTGGTAATAAATTAATTTTGTATCTGATTAATTTAGGCGATTCGAGGGGTCTAGTTACAATGGAGAAAAGTCTCGTAGGAATATGCCATTCATGAATACATTATCAAATTGTTTATTGCTGTGATGTAAAATTTGTTATGCATGTGTAACATTTTACAATTCTTCAAATAAATTTAACGTGTATTTATAATAAAATAATGAACAATATCCGACGGTTCGAAAAAACCAATTAAGAAAAAGAATTTTCTTTAAATAAAAAATAATCGATAATTACCTTCAATTATCAAGTTTTGTTAAATCTATGTGAAGAGTTTTTCTATCGAAAATATATTTAAATGTTCGATTAAGCAAATAAATGTATTTATAACAATACTTATAATTTTGATTAAATATTCCTTTTATCTAAGGTTTTAGTTGAGGTGGAAAATTAGCCATGAGTGGGATTCGAACCCACGACCTTCGGCCGCTGCTCTAGCTACTTGAATTATCGTTTGCCGCGTATTAAGCCAAAGGTCCTGGGTTCGAATCCCTCTCGAGACAATAACTTTTTCATCTCTACTAAGACCTTAAATAAAAAGATTAATTAATTGAAATAATTAATACTGTCAATTGTGGCCGCTAAACATAAATGAATTTAAATTATTATAATGTTCATTAAAAAAAAATACTCTAAGAAATTGACAAGAAACGGCATGGTAACAACCTTATTAGACATAATGGAGTGGGTTTAAGCCAGCCGCAAGAAATTTTAAGTACTCTGGAGGAGTGAATGTGATCAGATTACTATGCTTGTATCGGATGTTGTATTTATGCTAATTTATTGGAATGAATGTAATTTATTAGCGTGAAGACATGTGTTGCACAATCCCGCCCCGAGGAATATCAAATACTGTGGGGTGAGTATGTGACGTGAAGTTATTAGCGAGAATGGGGTGGGCTTCAATCCAGCCCTGGAGAATATCGATTACTTGAGAGAGTGAGTGCAATCAAACTTCCATGTTTGAGGTGATGCATTTTATGTTTTATATCTATGCTGTCGTTGGTAACCTGAGGTAAAAATGAGAGGTTAGCATTTTAGGATAATGGCTTGGTATACGTATAAAAGCGGTGTGCTACGATGACCTGAGATGTTTGTCAGCTCATAAACCGTCCACGGTACATCTGTCGATTGTAATTTTTCGTTATTAAAGAAAACAATACATTTTTATCAATATTTTGAATATATAATTCATATTATTTTTGAAACTTGACTACTATGAAGTGAATATATAAAATGTAAAATAATAATGACTTTTTGTTATTATCTTTTATGGACAGTTTTTAATTCAAACGATTGTATTAGATAGATAGATAGATAGATAACATGCTTTATTTACATTAAAGAGAAGCATTACATAATATACAATATTAAAAGTATTTTACAGCATCCGTCTGCCGGAAGTTGGCTGTTCTTTTTCAGGCGAGCGAAAAATAAAAAATAAAAATAAACTATATAATAATGGTAATAATAGAAAACTATAAGCAAAAACTAAATTATAAAAACTAGCTGATTTTAGATACAAGTTAAACAATTATGACTCGGTATTATAATCGTACCTATATTGCCAGGCATGACGTGCATAGTGTGCTAGACCTTTCGACCTCTCCATATCTGCGATATTTTACAGATCAAGCAGCTGATACCTGGAAAGCGATTTATAGCCTAGATACAGGATACGGAGTTCAGACATTATGAGACACTGGGCAACAAAATGAAAGATATCTTCTCTAACTCTTAGGTTACAGAGCGTGCTCAAGAAATTTCCGTCGTCTTCCTTCCATGGCCCAGAATTGAGGAACACTTGCTCGCATCTGAGTTTAAGAAGCCATTGAAGAGACGGAAGTTTTATAGACCCACTAGCTTGAACATTTAGGTTAAAGGTTTCCTTAGAGTGGTCTAGGGCCTTAAAAAGAAGATACCTGTTGGAGACCTGAGCTCGATGCTCACAACTCACACGATGTTGATTACGCAGTCTGCACAAAAGTTTCATAGTATAATTGGGCCAACTCGAGAGGTTTCTAAACAAAAAGAAAAATCGCAACCATATTGAGAAGCTAAAGTATTCCATTGCCGAAACCAAGAACCATTAGATTTAATAACCTCGAGAGCAGTAATTTTGGAGATTCGGGCAACAGGGCCCTTAAGTACCCTTAAAACAAATGAAAAATGCAGGGAAAGCGTAAAAAGGAAAATTTTATCCACTGCCGTCTCCATATAAAGCATATAGTTTGGAGTAGAATGAGGCAGTGAGAAGATCTTCCTAATAAAAAAACGTTGCACTCTTTCTATCACTTCATAATCCTGGAACCCCCACACCTGGCCTGCATAACACAAAATAGAACGGCACACTGCATTAAATGCCTTGTACTTAGAGTAAACCGGGATTAGATTCTGGGCCAAAAAGTAACACCATTTTCTATTCAAAGCAACCTTCGCCACTGAAGCTTTGGATTTTAGATGAGGGGTAAAAGAGAGTCTGGAAGGACAACTCAAGGATATTTATATTGGTTAACCACATCAACCCTCTCACCCTGGAAAAACCAACGCTCGGCCTTGGCAGGCCTGCCTCCTCTTCTAAACACCAAAATTATCTTTGATTTAGCCAGGTTGACAGTGAGATTCCATTGATCACAAACGATTGTATTGTTACTTATATTCAATAAGTTAACTATCCATATTGGGTAAAATTTTAGACAAGCTCTTATCAAAAAGATTTCTTGCAAACCTAAATTCTCAAGTTATAATTGCCAAATATCAATTTGGTTTTCATAATTATTCAACAGTGCCATCATGGCGTAGACCTTATCTCCCCCGTCTTGAATAGTGTTCTATGTTTTTCATGACGTAAGCCAAGCTTTTGAACGAGTATGGCAACCGGGCTTGCTGTACTTACTCAAGGGCATATTTCGCTCCAACTACGCATACGACACAGTAGACTGAACGGTTTTTCCAGGTCTTTGAAAGAAATTCCATCTCAAAATATTTTGGGGCTTCTTAGGGTAGGCATTAGACATGCAGTTTTTATTGATGGAGAGAGGACCGAGTAAATAAGGACCCGAGACCCCCCACGTCCCTCGCCACCATTTATTGCTAATTATTCAGATATCGATAACGGTCACTAATCTCTACACATTTATTGGGAATTTACAACAAAAGTTGATCCTGTTGTTCTAAAGTTATATTTTCAGATTAGATGCCTTCAGAAACCAAAATAGCAGCGCATACACTTTCTTTTTCCCCGAGGCCACCAGCGTCACAAGAGAGTAAGGTCTGTCCGGATCGGTTAGGGCATCAATACCTTTTAGCAGTTTACCTCTTGCGTTTTCCAACCTTGGACATTCCATTACTATATGGTTTAAATCTTCTGGGTAGCCGCATGTTACACAATTGGAGGACTCCTTAAGCCAGATTCTGCATGAGTCACTAGACAGATGACATATTCCATCAGTTATTCAAACCGATACAGTTACATTTTCAGGCTATAAAGCAATGCTTCCTAGTAATTCCGATGCTGTCATTTCCACTCGAAACCTTGAACAATACCTCACACTACTAGAGATGGTCTGTTATAAATGTTTGAGTTTAATAAATTTACTCAAAACAGTCAAATCCACCCATATTGCCTTCACTCTCCGTAAAAAGATCTTCCTTTCAGTCTACTTAAATTATTATTTATGACCAACTGAATTGGGGGTACTGAAGGTGGGGTACTAGGATTATAGGTCGAAAACAGTTTAACGTAGCATCCTCACAGACGACTGAAACGTCAAGACGTTCCTGCACGAAGGAAGGCTTTTACATGATTTCATGACAAATGCTCTGACTTACCTATAAATAGGTCTTCTTACAACACCATAGTTAAGCCGATATGGACTGTATGTGTGGGTTCATACAAACATTTCATCCTAACTGCCCAACCCTTAATTTTACAAAAATGCATCGAACGAAACTAGACATACAAACTTAAATTATCCATTCGTTTAAGAATAAATAGAAAATTTCACAAAACCCTTTCGACCACCAAAAATTCAAAAATTTGCATCCCGATGTATTTCCTTCCTCCCCGACTAAAGAGAGGATGGCCAAGAGGTGAGACAAAATTATATTAAAATTGACATTGACGCCAGTAATAATTAAACAAACAACATTTCAGCATAGATAGGTATTTTCTCCACTTTTATCTTTAATTTGTACACATTTCTTCCTAGCTGTGGTATATTTCCTATTTAACTGAAGGCAGCTTTACTGTACTGCAAAATTTAAAAAAAAATTAAATGCAAGTATTGGATGACTATAAAATATATAAAATATTCTATATATTAAAAGAACAATTTAAATTAAAGTGCCATGCGTTTTATAACAAAATAACCTAATTTGTACTTATCAGCAGTTTGATCGTTCGTGATCATTGTAATCATCATGATTGGTGCCATTTACACAATTGATCTTTCTCAAACAATATTTAATGTTCTCTTAATGCGTTTGTCTTTCATTCTAGTTTAAAAAAAAATTAATTGTTTATCGTGTATCCCGAACCTATTGAAACATGAACCAATTTATTTTGTAAATATTTATTGTGGTTATTATTGAAACGATGTTCAGTTTTATTTTCAGTAATAAAAATGTAGGGTTTTTCATTGATAAGAAAAGTAATTGGTGGTAAAAAATTTAGTCAAAACAAATAATTAATATTAATTACACACAGATGGCTATAAAATACTGAAACTGAAAAATAAAATTAATAATGTAATTAATCTTTGTAGATAATTGTATTTATAACGGAATTATTTTGCTTTTATTTACATTATTCATTGTTTTATTGTGATGGTAACAAGACAAATTCTGTTAAAACGTTGTTAATAATTTCAAAATATATACTTTTAATCATGTATGATCATCGCCGTGTCTACCTATTATCACTGTTTTCTCTTGGTCAGACACGTTTTACGTTTAAGCTTTCTTGAGTGGGTGTTGGTTCTTGTGTTCATCCGCTTGTCAGGGTAACAAAGGAAGGATTAAGTGTTTGTCGACTTGCTATCCTTTGAAGGGATTAACTCTCGGTTCTGAGGCCTCTTGTGTAACTTGTCTAATTGATTATTTTGTTTGTTTAAACTCTTTATTATTCATTTTAGACAATTTCAAACATAAAAGAGTCAACATTATTTTTTATTTTTCAGTTAATTAATATTTATGAAAAGGTTTATTGGTTGAGATAAAAAAGTCAGTGTCAGGAGCGGGATTCGAACCCACGACCTTCGGCTAAATACGCCGCTGCTCTACCTCTTGAGCTATCACGACCTCGAGCCGCTCGGAAACTAACCTCGAATTTTCCCTCCTTTTTGACATTTTTCAAGTATTTTTTATAGTATTTTGTCAAAAACGAAGATGTTTATTTAGATGTATTTTTTAAAAATTGGTTTAAATCAATCCGGTTGCGTTTATTATTTGCTGATTATTTTGATAAGTGGGTCCTTTAAGATTCCTTTTATTCCATATTCAAAGGACATATATTCTTGTAGATTTAAACGAAAAAAGAACAGTTGAACTTTTGGTACCACCGCATGGAAAAGATTTCGACATAATGTAACAAATCTAAATTTTTTGACGCAGTCAGAACTGCTGAAACGAAACTTATGTTTTTAAAATAATTGTTTAGTAAAAAAGAAGGTTGTCACAAAGTTGGAAATTCACTTTTTGTTTCATTCATTTCCGTCACAAAAAGTAAATGGGGATCAATCGACTTTTTGTCTTGATAACATTCATATTTGTTATCTTCTACTTAATATATGATTATATAAACAATCACTTATAAACATACAAAAAATTTAATAATTTTAACTAAACATACGACAATAACCAGTATTTTTACACGCTATTTGAAATAATTCCGGGTCCGCCACGTCTCGCTTTTTAACCATGTAGATATTGGTTTTGACATTCACTAAAAGTACAAAAGCGGATCAGCGAGAGAGACAACAAACAGACATCCACCCAACATGCCATCTGAAAATAAATACGTTTAATAAAATATCACTTAATAATCAGTCATTGAACAAATGGCCAAGTGAAAGTTATACAAAATTAAATATCATTTGAAATAAACGGCTATAACACTTTCTTAATATTAAATATATCTTCTATAAAACTTAAATTACTAATTACTGATGTATCATATCTGCTCATACGTACGCGTACAGAGCTGTGCCTGCCACTTTTCGCAGTCCACTGGTAACTTCGGTTTTTGTAATATGCAATAAATTACCGCCAGGGCTCGAGAATCACCCAACCCGGTTTATTGGTAGACCTCGATCTTATCCGTCTAGCCACCGAGGTTGGGCTCGAGGGGCTATCAACTGTTACATCATTTCAGCCCCAACCGTAAACAGTACCCCATCTCACTCACTCTCAAATTTATTCTTTCCTATTTACATGCCATTCACTCAGGTAAGGAGGTGGAGTACTCAATATTCCTCCATGATCTTTTCCCCTATTATATAGCTAAATTATATGAGGTTCGATTAGGCACTCAATATTCCGCCTTCGGCCCTCTTTTTAAACATTCACTCAAATACATACACTCTCAACACACTCTAGGAATACAAAATATCATTACTGTATATAATCAAACAACCCTGTTTCATCTAAGATTCGAACAGAAATCCGGGTAGTTGCTGGGGTGCTGAAGCACAATTCTCATATAGGGTGGCACATTTCGTACTACCCTGTGTATTAAATAAATTACATAACATTAAATTCAATAAACCCCAAAATTAAGTATTATACAAGCTTAATATACTTTACATTCATTTCTTCATCGCGTTTATTTATTTTATGTAGTATATATGATACACTTTCAACGCTTTATACAACATAATATAAATGCAATAAATATCGATCACTGTCCAATAATAACCTATAATGACAAATTATGATTATAAAAGTGTCATATCAAATATCACGCTGGGGGGTGGTATATGACACACCCTTATTTACCGTTCTGGCAAAAATGATAACTGTGTTGATTTAATGGGTGGTTTCGCTGTGCCTAATGTATAAATATTTTGAAATCATTTTCCTCTCGGACAGCATTATAATTATAAATAATACAGGCAATTACAATTTTGCACGCACAGACGAATTTCAATGTTAACAATGAACTAACCCCTGAGGAAATAGACTCTGGGGAATAGACACATTTGTACCGCGTTGAAAGAAAGAAAACCTTGTTTTGATTATAAACACATTATACTTTTCTAACTATCCATATTAAAATTTATATATAATTATGATAAAATCCACAAGTTTCAACACACTCGGGAAATTTTTAAGAATATTTCAAAATTACTTGAGAACTGTTACTACCATAATTAAGCTTAAACTATCCAAACCATATTTTTGAGGACTTAAAATAATTCTTGAAGCTGATTCGTATTTGTTTTTCCGTTTGTAAATTTTCTTCGCAATTCATGCTCGGAAGAAATGTCGTCAATATAAACTAAAAAAAAAAAGCAAAAAGTAAAGGGTTGCGGTACTAGTGGTGTACAGCAGGGATGTCCACTAAATCTACTTCTGTTCGTTATTTGTATCAATGAGTTTTGAATCAGTTGGAGTATTGGATAAAGATTGGGGAAACTGTAATTTACTTTAAGGTGACAGCCTGGCTATAGTCGATGCTAATCCTCTTGCTTTCCATAAAATATCGAATTTAACTGAGAACCTCGCCTAATCTAAAGTTATCTCTTTGTCAGTATATTTGTGATGAATGTAACTTATTAGGATGAAAGGAAGGGCTCATCCTCAAATACCCCAAGGAATATGGAGTATTCTGATGTAGTGCGAACGAAGTATGGTGTTATGTAATGTATTAGCGCGAATGCGGAGGCTTATACCCAATTGCTCCGAGGAATATCGACTACACTGAGATATCATGAATGTTAACCAGTTTATCACGTCTTTATTTTCTTTCTGTGTATTTGTGTTTGTTATTTCGGTTATTCACATTTGACGAGGACATGGGGTACAGAGAGGATAGCAATAGTATAACCAAAGAGAGAGTGGTTACCGTAATATCAAGATAGATTATACAGAAGAATTACCCAACTAGATTATCCAAATAACAAAGTAACAATACAATAAATCGTGTTTTTTTTTTTTAAATTAAGGCAATTCCCCTGCCATAACTTTGATTTATATACATTTACAATTGCAATATTAAGGCTTATATCAACCACATCAGGATTGTTTATTTGAAATATCTTCACAGGTTGTAATAAATTATGATTAAATGTATATAAACACTTGTATGTATGTATTCAAATTGATAAATATAATCATTAATTATATAATTACAATTTAAATTAATTTAATTATAATTTAATTTCATATTAAATTATTTTTTATTTTATTAAAAAATTCATTCACGATTAAATTATTAATGTTGTAAAATTATGATTTCAAGAATAAACGTTTTTTTCTGGGAAATTTCTTATGTATGGAAAGGAAAGAAATTGACATTGTAGTTAGACGAACAAAGGGAAAGCCCGATACACTTGCTAACACACCGTAGAACAACACCTCCGTTCAAGAATGTGTTCCGGGACTTTATAACGCAACCCTGGAGGAAGTTAAGCCGCAGGAGCTGGGAAAAGCACCAGAGTAACATAAAGTACAGCAGGGGGATAGAACGGCTCTTAAAGCGTAGTATAAACACAACCCGGCATCCGCAAGTTTACTAACAATGGGAGCGACAATCGTTATTGATTTATTGGGATTATTTCAATTTCAGCTCATTGTAAATTCGACTTTTTGATAAAATAAACGTTTTAGTCTACCAGTGACACTAAAATATTTTTGTTATTTATTTCTTGATTTGGATTTGAACATATATAAGCTCAACTCTGTACATCTATGTACAGGCATACAGACACGATTGTCACTTCTAGCAGTCAGAATTTCAGCTTTCGTGACTTATTATAAATTACCACCTGACCTTGGGAGTCACCCACTTCGGATGCAGCCTGGAGTAGACCGCAACGAGTTTGAACCAATTCAGCACCCAACGATTGCAATTCCAAACGCAATTATAATCACAATAATTCTTTAATATATTCTCCCATATTTATATACCATTCATTCAGAGAGGTTGGTTGAGTACTGGATATTCCTACATTGCATTTACACACATTACATAACTAATTTAATTGATGTTCGATTCCCCAACGGCCCTTTCATACTCTACACTCACGCCAATAAACACATTCAGTCTCAGCATAGAAAGAAACAAGACAAGATATCAATAAGGAAGCCGAACAGGGGCACCAGGTATTTACTGCTGTGTTCAAGCAAAAATTCTCGTGTGGTACCCTACGCGCTCTCTAGGGGGTGTCCTTTTTAGATGGCCCAGATGAATTTCTCTTGAACGAATGACAATAACAAACAAAACAAAAAATACATGTTTAATATTTTTAGTCTAGTTTTAAATTTTTATCATTTTTTGGGAAATATTATAGAGGCGACCTCAGGCTCAGTTCAACTTCAAAATTGCAATTCGACACTAAAGATCCAAACACACCAACAGACCAATTTACGCTAAAAACAATGGTGCAATCGGATTTTAAATTGATGAAAAAATGACAATGTTATGGCAAAAAGAAACCGGCAGCGTAATTTCGACGCGAAGCTGAATATTTTACTGTATGTGTGTGGTGTTTAGTGACATTCTGTAATTGACACATAATTATCTCCGTCTATATAATCCTGAAAGGATAATTAGGCTGAACCATTACCCATTCTTTCCCATTGTCGGCTCCTTTCAACTCAAAGAAGCCGACTCCTCATACAAAAGTGTTTTTCTATCCCTATTTCCTTTTCCACCCCAATCCAACGTATATAAACATAAAACAGCAATATCTCACTGACACTTTCTCAACACATCGCACAATAATGACGCATCTGCACTGAAAACAAATACTTTTAGTGAGTACAAATATTGATTGAGTCTAAAATTTCTAGCATTGTATAAACTAATTTTTCACATCCCACATGTATTTGTATAATTTAAACAATGTTTAAACAACAAGGATCGAAACGTTAGCACGATAAAAAAATGTTTTTATAAACCTATGTCACACCAGACCGCATCTCATGATCTCCAAATAATCATTTTACGTATGCTCGCGAAAATCCGAATTCCTCTTTCCGAAATGTTGGAACGGTTTTAGGTTTATCATAAAATAAGGCGTCCTACGTTCCTTGCACAAATGTTGATTTGGGAGGCTGTAGAAACTTTCTTTCAGACAAACTATGGACTTATGAATCCAAGTTCACCTCTGATGGCATTCTAAACCGTTGAAATTTCGAACGTGGGCAGAGGTAAATCCGAGAATTTCGTTCTTTGGTCATCATCAGGCGGTTCACAGTATCAACGTTTGGTATGAACTTCTCGGAAATAAATTAATTGGGGCTTAATTCTACGAAAATAATTTAACTAGTGCTCATTCCTCAATTTTTGACAGTGGTGGTATTGCGCGTCGTGCAGCGAAGTTGTACTCCCAGAAATTTCCTGATCGGCCCATAGTAAACGACAAAAAGTTTATTAGTGTTGGTCGCAATATAAGAAGGTACGGATCAGCTGCTACTCCATCACCAAGAAACCGGCTTCGTGATTTCGACGAGGAGCTGAATATTTTACTACTTGTTCGCGAAAATCATAATTTTTCTCTCCGACATGTTGGAAGGATTTTAGGTTTTTCAAAAAATAAAATTAGAGGTTTTCTCTGGATTTACAAATTTAAGCTGTATCGCTCTTATCTTGCCTAGGGACTTCGGGTCACTGATCATGACAGGCGTTCCTCGCCGGTTTTGGAGGTTGAGGAAAACATTCTTCCAAATATCCTATGGACTGATGAATCCAATAATAGCATACTAAACCGTTGGAATTTTCGAACCTGGGCAGAGGAAAATTCAAGAATTTCGTACTCTTGTTATCATCAGGTGGTTCACAGTATCAGCGTTTGGTATGAACTTCTCGGAAATAAATTAATTGGGGCTTAATTCTACGAAAATAATTTAAATAGTGCTCAGTCCCTCAATTTTTGATGGAGGTTTTACCAACACTGTTAGATGATGTTCCTCTGCAGCAATGACAAAGAATGATTCCCCAAACTTGATGGATGCCCTGCACACAATTTTTTGCAGGTGAGATGTTATTTGAATCGTCACTTCCGCGATAGTTGAATAGAATCTCAATCCCGTTCAGTTGGCTTCCTCGGTCACCCGATTTAACTCCATTTGACAATTTTCTGTGATTTAAAATACAGTGTCTACGCCAACCATAACCTAAGTTGAAGAACTGCGTCAAGAAAAACATAGTAAATGCTTGTCAATCCATCTCCTCTGACTCGATCGCTCTGGGCACCGATGAAAAGCGGTTAAAAACAGCAAATCTTTCCATCTTTGCGCAAGCAGGCAGTTCGAATATGAAATATGATTAATAAATAGCAAAGCAAATGACTGTTTTTTCAATGTTTTTGCCATAAATTTGTCCTTTTTGACCAATTAAAAACCCGATTGCACCATTGATTTCAGCGTAAAAAATCCTTTAAAATTACGTGTCGGGTTGTATAGGGTCGTATTTCCTTTATATTCTTTATATTCCTTTATATTCTTTTCCTTTTTAAATATTACTCCATTTACGTTTTCGTAATCAATTGACCAAGGTAATTCTTTCAATCAATTTCTTATCTCAACCATGACCTTAGAAAGAATAATTATTGATTTAAGGAAGTAATTTTGGTCAATTGACTACGAAAACGTAAATGGATTAATATTACACATTATATTATTCCACGATAAGAAATGAACTATATAAAAAAGAATATGGTAAAATGAATATTTGTGTTAAAAATATAATAATTTGAAACAAGGAAAGATTTTAATGTAATATAAATTATTTTTGACTTTTTTTTCAAACGTTTTAAAAAAAAAAATTCAGTTTTTGACCAATTTCAAAACCGATTGCACCATTGTTTTCAGCGTAAAACATGCTTTAAACCTATACATGTCAGGATTTATAGGGTACCTGAGGTACCCTGTACAAATTTTCTCAAAAAAATTAATATATTGAAACTAAACTAAAAAATATTACAAACTTATTTTTTTAAATTAATTAATTTATTTATTTAGATGGCATCATTGGTTCAAGAGAAATTCATCCGGCCATCTAAAAAGGACATCTTGTGTATGGAGCCAAAGAGTTGCACCCTTTAATTAGAATATTTTACAGTTAACGTGAGTATGAATGGGTTTGAACTACTGCATGAGTTGAGTGCGGAACGACA
Organism: Cimex lectularius; assembly: GCF_000648675.2. Lineage (NCBI taxonomy): Eukaryota > Metazoa > Arthropoda > Insecta > Hemiptera > Cimicidae > Cimex > Cimex lectularius. The sequence continues at coordinate 663,519 of NW_019392657.1, forward strand.
CATCGAGTAACCTTTATCCGTAGGCAGGCTTTAACCGAAAATAAGTGTCCGTGTGGAAACCCGCATGGCCTATCCTTAATCGGCTTCAGATCCTTCGAGGCTCCTTATCGACATGCTCTTGATCCGCGGAAACACCTCCCCGCCTTCCACAGTTTATTCATTCAGTTACACAGTACTAATTCTTTATTTTTTATAGTGGTTATCATAAAGCAGAAGCTGTTTGGAAATATTAAGATACAGATTATAAATAAAATCATTCTTCTCTGAATGGATAAACCGCTAGTTCTAGGTGACGCTTGGTGTAGATAATTCAAGTTTCTCGGAAGATGTGTATAATTTTGGAATTGGGGCCGGTTGATATGCGTGCTGGGGGGGGGGGCAAAACCGGTGTTATGAAACCGTCCAATTTGGCGGGCCAAGCCACTCAAAGCGGCTTTTAATTGAGAGGATGAACAGGCGGCTTCAGGTAGGCAATGAGCGGACCAAGATTGCTCTGACGCCCGCCACCGCCGCAGCCTCCGCAGCCTCCTCCTCGACACAAGTCTCTTGATTGCATCACATGCAAATTGCCACTATTCAAATCAACTCATCCCAAAGGACAATCCCCAAAGGGAATGTTTATGATCCCCCTCTTATTTACACTCCAACCCAAATTGATTTCCTTTATTTATTCCGTTGTGATTATTTAACATCCTTACAACTAACGAGTACAATTGTGCTTATATAACATTTTTGTTTTAGCATAATAACAAACACAGAAACAATATAATATAAAGTATGTATACAACTTTACATTAATTTATAATACATAATAAAAATACGCAGAGCCGATAAAACTGGGTTTTATTTGTAATCAAATCAAATCACCCTACTGGATAATTTTTGATTCACTCTTCTTTACTTTTCAAGCGATTATAATCTTTTATATATTGGGCCTTTGGATATATAGGGATTATTTCACGCGGTTATGGTTACTAAAACGTTAATATTTTTATAACAAAATACCTTCCGTATTTGGTATTAAATTACTGATAATTCATGAGAAGTTTTTAAAAGGATAATCCGTTAGATTACTAAGTGCTTAAGTACAGCGCCGGCTTGAACTTTAGACATTAAACATAAAATTTTATTACAGATTTTAGTTCGAATTAACTGAAGGACCATCAACTAAGAGAAGGATTTTATTTTTAGAGCGATGATACTGGGTTTTTCGTAGTATTAGGATTTTTTTACGAGGGTTCGCAACATTTCTTCCCGAATACTAGGTCGTCGTTAAAAGGACAGTGAGGGTGTTTAACGTCTGCATCTGGCACATAGGCCTTATCGGACGTTTTGATTCTCAAGATGAGAGCAGACGCACCAGCACAGAACACCTCGACAATGGTGTTACTGCCGCAGCATTGGTGTAGAGGCCGCCCAGCCCCGAGGGCCCAAGACAAACATCGCTATCTGCTTGCCCATTCCGAGTGGTCGGGTCCGACCGTATGCCGCGCGCAAAGGGCTACCTAGGCCGAAATACATCAGCCTGGGTTCCCGCGTACTCCTTAGGTAGAGACGGCCATTCTATCTCTCAGAGTATTCAGGCTTCTTCAACGTAGAAACTTCCGGATCCGCTCCGGACGCGGTTTGGTTTAAAGTAGAAATGTTAACCACCCAGAAGACTGCCTAAAAAAGTGTTAAAAGCCGCCGGTCTTGCACATTACATACTCGAGTAGGCGCAACTTATTCACTACCCATTTCCATACGCCACTACCTACGTATTCGAGGTACTCCGTCAGCGTAGTCTCAAGGTCCTCAACGCTATAAGCTTCGATAGTCCGATCCTTCGTATCCCGTGAGCGGGGTTAAGTCCAAAGTCTCCGGCGAAGGTCACAGATGGAAGAACAGCTTCTTCTCTAAGTTCTCGCCAGGAGCCTAACCACGAACCACTACGAGTCCACTCCCAATGTAGCAGGGGCTGAACTTTAGAGCATTTCTGGTACAGATGGTACCCCGTAGTACAGATGGTTATGCACCCTCCCCTGTATATGCAGACAGGATCTGGTACCTTAACCCTCGAGCCTCTGATAAAGCACGCCCCATGCCGACCCGAGGCCGATATGAGTAGAGCTTGTACTTTAGAGAGGTTTCCACGCCCTCAAGGCGCACCATTATTTTGCGCCTGGACACCCCCCTTGAAGACAAGGGTTGGGAGAGATCGCAAGGAACAATGAAGGAACCCGGATTGAGAAAGGGAAGTGAACGAGGACCCAGGTGCACCTTTTCAGGGCCTTGTCCACACTGTATCACTCTCATTGTTGCCGATGACTCCCTGGGTGGTTGAGATGAGATAGCCGTTCAAGAGCCGAACGGATCGGCTCCGTCCCGACCAGTCATCTCTAATGGGCGAATTCGAGACTGTGTGGCCTTTCGTCCCACAGGTCGGATTGGGACTGTTCACTCTCAGGTATTCATTTTCCACACTGGTGCGCTCTGGTGAGCGACCGGAATACCCAGGACTTCATAGAATCGCCCTTTCGGGTGCCTTCTTCTCCACAGAGACCGACCATTGTCCGCAGTGGAGTTTTCAAGGGGAGAGTGGTTCACCTTCTCCCTCTTAGGTAGAGGGAATCCCCATGATTTCGCAGGCAAACCTTTCGGGTGCCCACTACTGCTTCAGAGATCATCCCGCCCCAAATGGAATTTGCTACGTTTAGTCGGGCAACGGCTACGCTTGGCTGCTTTGCAGGCGAACCATTTCAGGTCTCACCCGCGCCACCCCCACGTCGAGGCCGCTCCAGTACGGATTTTCTTACTTCACTGAATGAAAAGTTGCGATCCTCTTTTTGCTCAGCCTGAAAAGAGACCGTAACAATGACGCCGCAAGTAGGCAAGAGGTCGCGGAAACGGGATAGGTTTTTATTGCACTTCACCGTTCCCCATCCACCTTCTGTACGTATTCGAGGGACTCCGTAGTCTCAGCGTCCTCGACGCTATACGCTTCGGTGGTCAGATCCTTCGTTTCTCGCGAGACCGGGGGTGATAACTAAGGTCATAAGCACAGGCGTGCGTAGATGGCCACCAAGACCAGAGATCGCAACAGCAGAGGTTATCCTTATCCATCTACGGGGTGCGCGGTGTTTTAGAAAAAACCCATTTGTAAGTATGCTAGGTTCGACGGTGGGAATCGAACCCACGACCGCGGCGTGAGAGTCTCTCATACTAACCACTCGACTACCGCGGCTATCCGTTTTTGGATTCTCTTTTTGTATGTGTTATTGTTATGTTGCTTTTTCGATAACCAAAATTCCTTTGTGCCCTGGCACCCTAGTTAATATCATCAAGTTTTCATTTCCCCACGTTTTGGAGATTGTGCATTAACTACTCTGTAAAATTTTATAATTATTATTAAACAAGGTTGGGAAAATTATATACGTTACTCTACTATTGGATCTAGTATGGATCTCTACTATTAACTGATTAATTAAATTTCTTCATTACATCTTTTTTTAATTCACCAATGACCAATCATCTACATAGAGAATAAATTGATTTCTAGTACGTCTGTAGAATTGTAAGACTATGATTAGAAATAGACGTATATTTCTTTTCCTCGTTTATTTTATTTCCCTGTATTTTTCATTATGTTTTGGTCTCGGTACGTTTCACGTTTTGGCTATTGTTTGTTTTTCCGTCGGAATGCTTCACAATGAAACAAAAAATATTGAAATGCTTGATGGAGGGATTGAAAATTCTCCGGCCACCGAAATGTCGGTGTTATTTGTTGGTCGATTATTTATGTTTAAATTTTATTCTTTAAAAACTCGTCATACAAATAAATTTCAAAAATTTAATCACCAATTTATGTTTCTCGCGTAGAGAGATCTTTTAAGAAAATAAAGAGTTTTATGCTCATTCCATTTTTAATACTAGTTATTAAATTTATTGTTACTTCTCCAATTTATCATCAGTTATTAAATGATTTATCTTGACAGTAAATTTCCACGTTTTTAAAGATTATCGTCTCCTCTTATTGTAATATTACAAATTTTGTCAAAAGTTTTTAATAAATACGTTAAACATTCAGTGTCCAAGTCTGATGAAATAACAGTGTAATTTTTTTGTAGAAAACAGTACAATAATAAAAGTATAGATGTCACATAAAAACATTGTATTATTTTTTTGCTCTATGTTTAGCTATAATGGTTTAAGGGAAAAATAAATTTTTGCATAGAATAATTAAGCTAAGTAAGTATATAGCTACTAAGTTATGTAAGTTAAACATATGAATTATGTATGTTTTATATACGCTCAGGTGACAATTTAAATTAATTTGTAGACTCCATATCTGATAGAGGCGCTGCTTCAAAGTGGGACAACGAGTTCTCGGAAGTGAAACAGTATAAGCTATCTTGGTAATAGTCATTATGTCATTAATATACTAATCGTCCTATTCCCACCTTCACGGGCGATACAGCAATTTTGTCCGATAATTCGAGTCCTATCCAAGATACCTCCAACATCTAAGAATATTTTGAGCTTACAGAAGACTGATGAAAAACGACGAGGACAATACTGAATGAAAAAAATATATTCGTGTCCGTTCACATTGGAAAATAGTATTTCACTGCAATGTACAGATAGCGGCTTCCATTCAAAGCCAGTAGTTAGAGCTATATCTAATTAGTAGACTGACTTTGAATACTTACTCAACACTACGTTGGGGGGCCGCGGTAGCCGAGTGGTTAAGGCGTCAGATCAATCAGGCTAGTAGATCCCGCGGTCGTGGGTTCGATCCCCACTGTCGCTTCTGGACTTTTTCTGACGCTGAAAGGGACCGGTGGCCGCAATTGACACGGCACTCATCAATGGAAGGGGCGGGATCGGATCTCAGCGACCCTGAATTTGGTCCCAACCCCTTCAAAAGTGAGTTTCTTCGATGGAAGAACACCGGTACAACGGAGGCTCACATTTGTGTTGCAAGCCCGCTCCCAAAATATGGAGCCAGGGATAAAGTACAATAAGCTGTACAGCTCAGCTGCAGTGCTCAGGAGAGAACTCCTCCAGTCCCTGGTATCCATTGTAAAAAAAAAAACTTCTTCAAGCACCAAAATCCGCCTAGACCGTCAACAGTAAGCTGAACTTATAGAAGACCATACCAAGTGACATTATGTGGTCAGCCATACAATATCCTATCTGCCCAATCGAAAGCTCCTTACAACGTCACAAACTTCACTATCCTCAATAATATTCACATTTATTTTGCCAACAAACTGATTCAGTAGTGATTCCTGAATTCTCCAACTTCTCGATCCATCCTAACCCTAGAGCTCGAGCCCATTCTATACATTTCCTTCCCGAGAACCCCCCCCCCCATGTCGCACTTAATCGACAATGGCCTGGAGACCTCCTTGCCCATTAATCCCTCTCGCTGAATGTCAGCATTGATTTGTTTCCAATTGGATGTGCTCTTCGGATGAGCTCTAGAATTAGTGTTAGTGCTGTGACCATGTGAAAAAAAAGGTTGTGTGCTCACATTTGTAATATGTGTATGTGTATTTATTACATCTGTGTTTAAGTTGTTACGGTAGCGAAGGGCAAAGTTCAACCGGTCAGAAAATAGTTTATTAATATATCTCTTAGGATTTCTGTTGGAAAAAATGTATTTGTTCTTAAAATACAATATAAAAAAATTCCACGATTCGTATCTTTTGTGTTCCTGTCCTTTTTCATCATACTGTCATACCGACATTGCCCAATAAATAATTGAGTGGACAATAAAGCAATGAATCGACCCGGTAAGACAATTGTCCCATTCTGGTGAGAGGTCTACTTCTTAATTGCTTGTCCAATACCAAAAGGTTGTTTGGACAGATAGAAATAGAAATATAATATAATAGGAACTGGAAGGGGAAACAATGATGCGCTTGGATCGATTCTGGCCGGGAGGCATTTTCAATGATATCCCTTCTGATTTATAGCGGGATGATACCTGTGTAGCGTTCGGGGCAATTACATGTGCGCATCTGAGCCCTTCTCTCTCTAAACCCTGCTCGCCACCCCGTGCTGAATTTGTTCTGGCTTTGTGAACCGGCCCTGATCCGGGTCTTTCAAGTGATTTATCGTCCGCCGAGAGCCTCCTGAGGTGGTGCCGTCCTCGCACCGGCCCGCTTTCCACTTTCCTCTCCCGTTTTCATCTTTATCGCAAATAAAATTACACGGAAGGCAAAACGCATCAACGGATAAATCACGGCCGGCGCGGACGCTTTATTACACATGACGGCGACTTTACTCTCGGTCTGCGGAATGACGGACCCGATTTGCAGGACGCCGAATACATTCTGACAAAGGATTTCCCAGCATTGCTCGACGTTATATATTATTTACTTATATTAAAGGAAACACCCTCATGAAAAATTCCTGAGCGTCGGGAGAGAGGAATCGATCGCCAGGTCTCGGCTTCTGCAATACTCGAGGTAAAAGTAAATGGAACAACTTCTCATCAGAAATTGTTTAAACAGAAAATACAACTAACAACTGTGTAAAAACCAACAAAGTACAAGGGCTCTCGCCTTTAATAACATATCATCTACAAACATGTACAGTACAAGAAAAATAACATTTGTTTCTACAAAGTGGTCACTACATACATTCAAAAACAAAAACTATTTTTCTTAAATTAAAAGTAATCGATTCCAAACTTTTCAGTATAAAAAATTGTTAATCCCAACACTGTCAAGTATAATTATTAATAATTTAAAAATTTCAAGTATGGTGTTTGGAACACAGTTCATATTTCATTCATAACCCAGGTCAAAATGTTCTCATAAATTAATTCCTACCCAATCTGCTGTATCTTTACAACACACTGCCATTAAAATGACCTCCTCACCTTTACTATTGCACTTTACTATTGCAGCTGTCTATATCCCACCAAATCATAACGTTTCCCACCAACAATTTCTTTTTATCGCGTTTCTTGTCCAGAGGTGATTACAATGCAAAGCACCCACAGTGGGGCTGCAGAGTAGCTAACCCTCGAGGTTGCGTCTTACCCAGTGTCCTTTGCGCCCAACGTTTCAACTACATACCTCCTCCTGACTCTACATGCTGGCCCACTGCTACTAACAAACACCAAGATCTTCTAGACTTCTTCATTACATCCCAACTCTCTTCTCTTCACCACCATGCTTGTACGTAGAATGATCTCTCGTCGGACAACAGTCCTGTTCTATTAATTATCGATACCTATACCATTCCACCTGCCTCTAGAGCTACATTAATAGACGGGAAAAATATGGAATACTCTTGGAGCAGAAAATAATCTCAAACCCACCTTCTTAAAAAATCTCAGTCATTCAACAATTGGAATACACATACACTACATACATAACACTTATTCTCAGCACATTAACTTACCGCTTTATTTTCAATAATTTCGTGGTCCGCTTGACCAATTAATACTTTACAATTAATTAAGGATTTTAGTTCAGGTGAAAAAAAGTTAATGGCACGAGAGGGATTCGAACCCACGACCTTCGGCTAGATAGGCCGCTGCGCTACCACCTGAGCTATCGTGACCTCGATCCACTCGGACATCAACTCCCCATCTCATTACCGCTTTATATTCGCTACCTCATACGATCAAAAAGTCAGACTCGTAAGGAATGACAAAGAACTTAGTATCCTTCGGATAAATAAAAACTGAATAAACTAACCTAAACTAACTAACTGACTACAGAATTCAAGCTTGCAGCTCCGACTGATTCAGGTGGTTTACTGAAGCTACTACAGATAACAAATCGCTCAGAGCGGCAGCTAAAAACCTCGTAACTTACCATAAAATATCTACCCTGCTTCTATTAATCAGCTAACAAGGGGCTAATTTACCTTTAGATAAGGTCGACGAAATAACTCTCTTAAATTATATATTCTGTAGAATTATTTTAGCTAATTCTTGTAATACTCACCACATTGAACCGGTGAATTGTAAACCATTATGGCTTTAGAATGATTGAGAATAATGCAAACTTTTCATGAACAAGATAATGAATGCTCACTGCTACTGTTATTCAACAAGATTTTCCACTTTGCAAGAAACAGAGGGAAAATCAGTATTTGAATGGAGTGATGAACAGTAACCATGGTCCTTGGAATAGGACGTACTTCGGTTTAATCTTTCGCGTTTCCTAAGTGATTTATAACTATTAACATTATGGGGTGAATGGAAGGGCGGAATGCGTGGCGGTGGTGCAGCGGGTGCAGTCGCTGCAGTAAATATCTACTACAATGGCGTCAACTAGTTGTTATTTAGGGGTGCGGACATGCGGACTGGCATCACGCGCCGTGTGATTTACAGCAGCGGTCGGCCGTCTTCCACCGACTGACACTACACGTGATAATTCAGTCGTTATTGCCCTCCAGGGAATTCCAGCAATCCCCTGCGCCCCCGGCCAGTCGAATTCACACTGGACACCTATTCTATTCATTGCCCGGCTCACTCGGTCGACTTCATTCAAAACGGACAGGCTCATAATATTAATTGCGCACGATATTGCGGCCGAATGGGATTAAATTGAAAATTGCCTTATGTACGAATGCGTTTAATTAACGCCCGATGAGGCGTTCGTGGCCTGGTTAGAAATATACCCCTCAAAGGGCACGATCCCGTTGGAAAATAATATAGAGCCAGGTAATCAACTACTTTTACAATATTCCCTCAATCACGTCAATTTATTATACATTTTTTAAGACACAGAGGAAAATTAAAATAACAATACTGAACAAATACACAATTCGTAAACTTGAACGGAACATTAATTAATTATCGACAATTTCAAGATGTTTGAAGTTATGATGTTGGATGTATCAGAAGATGCTTGGAACTTTTATCAAACACCCCGATAAAAGGTGCTGGATTGTGAAATTTGTGAACCCCCTCTGACTTTCAGAATTGATAAGCTGTCGGCAAACATGATCTTAAAATTAATGTCCAGTAACAGCCTGGCATACAATAAAATAGCATCGCTAAACATCAGTATCCTCACAAAAAAATACTGGGAAAAGAAAAAACTCCCTCCCCTTTTAAAAGCGTATTTGGAGACAGTGAAGTTCAATTTTATTTTATATAAAATGACATTTGGCCTACATATGAATTGGAATTTGAAACTATTTGTGCCGAATTGAGTGTTACATCGCTGAGGGATTACTCCCAGGTCCCTTCAGCGTCTGTGAATTCAATGATTCTTTGTGACGTTTTGTCTTTATACTCTTCTCCATACCGTATATTCACGGACGGATCGAAAAAGGAGGTTGGAGTAGGATGCGCCTGGTACGATCCACAGAGAAACAAACTCGAAAAATATATACTTCCTCCGGAGTTCAGTATATATTCTGCTGAACTTTTTGGAATTTTTAAGGCAGCGAAGAAGATGTAAAAAGTGAATCATTATTAATTTTGTCAGACTCAAAAAGTTCCTTGGAGAGTCTGAAGAATTTTAACCTTAATTCAGATAACAACTGTCTTATAACATGAGTAATTAAAAAGGTCCTCGACGTTAAATCGTGAAAAGGAGTGAATATACGATTCCTGTTGGTGCGTGGTCTCTCCGGCATCAGGGGTAACACTAAAGTAGACGGTTTGGCAAGAGAGTCCGTACTAGTTGGTATAGTATTTCCTATCCCCATTCCCTTGCAAGATGCAAAAAGTGCAATTAAGACCCAAATTTGGATAAAGTGGCATAAGTATAGTGAAAGTATACAAACCGGAAAATTCTATACTTTTATAAAGCCTCAGTTGTCTAAAAAGCCTTGGTTTCAAAATGTTCCATTTTCCAAGAGGTATATCACAATTATAAACAGGCTTAGGTCTAATCAGGGAATTTGTGGAATTTACCTTCATAAAATAAATCAGAAGCAGAACGATCAATGTAAATGCTGCAAAATCCCTGAAGACTTAGAACATAAGATCATGATCTGTCCAGGGTACTTAATTGAGAGGAACTATTTTTTGGATAGGTTATACGGTATGAAGGAAGTGCCCAAACCCATAAACTATACGTCACTTTTAGCCTTGCACAACTCTGTAATACAAGGACATCTAGATTTTGTTTATAGGTGTAACATGAAAATTTGAAATGAGTCCCTTGCTTTAACTAGGGAGGGCTGTGTCTGTCGGGGGCTGGGCGCGGCTGGCTTGTCTGTGAAGGGCGGGTGGGGTTGGTAGGGCTCCCTGAGCAAGTTTGGCTCCGGGGGTTTGGGAGATGTGAACTTTTCCACATATCTCGATGTAAGGTTTTATCCACATCTCCGCGTAATGGATTTAAAATTAGACCTTCAAGATTGAGAATATGAGAGGAGAGCCTTGTCATTCCCTGTTCGTTCACTATGGCCGGGTTGGTGGAGTCTGGCTACTGGTGGATGCACGGCCCTGAAAGGCGGTTCGTTGGCTAATATATAACGAGACAAAAAAAAGTTAGATAAGCAATCGCTGGCCCTTTTGAACATTGTTTCATTAAAAAAAAATGTTGGATAAGAGATCACTGGCCCTTTTGAACATTATAATTAATTAAGGTTTTTAGTTGAGATGAAAAAAAGCTAATGGCACGAGGGGTTGATGTCCGGGTGGATCGAGGTAACGATAGCTCAGGTGGTAGAGCAGCGGTGTATCTAGCCGAAGGTCGTGGGTTCGAATCCCCCTCGTGCCATTAGCTTTTTTTCATCTCAACTAAAAACCTTAATTAATTGTCATGTATTAATTGGTCAAGCGGACCACGAAAGTAGTGAATTAACTTTTGAACATTGGTTCATTAAAACAAAAGAATTGAGTGAAAGCAAAATTACATACATATTTCTGTCCAGTTTGTAGGTGAAAATACCGCTTTTCGTTCTAGAGCAAAGTTTTCGACGGGAAAAAGACATTTTAGTCACCTGCACGACACTTTTTCATTACCAAAACTAAGTTTTCGTCGACGAAATATAGCTTATAGCGTCCAAACGTTTGTTAGAAAAAACTTTCCACGTCATCTCCTTTTCATTATTTGTCTTCTTTATCTCCAGGTTCTTTTCACTTTTGTTTTCTGCATGTACATTTATATTATAACCATAGTAGTTAAACGACAGTGTGATAGTATTCGAAAAAATCTTTAAACCAGAACCTATCACAAGAAATACTTAGAAAAGTTAGCAATATTTTAAAATACACTGATAGACAAATTTAACTCAGTTTATACAGTTTAAAATTAAATCCATTATCTTTCTATATTAGTTACATTAAGAGCTATCGAAGGCAAAAAAAAAAAAAATAATCCTATGTTTAATGCTGCACCGATTAATCTCATTTACACAAAAAGTACCAATACCCTTTCATCCTGTTAAGCCTAAAGAGCGCTTTCAGTTAATCTTTTGTTTTTTCATTTCATTTTATATTATTCTTATTATTAAACCTTTTGCAATGGCTCCAGTTAGGCATAGTGAGTTTGACAGTGTCAGGATCATAACATTATTACAGGAAGGATACAGCCAACGCATAAAATCATCAGTAGAATGAGTGTAGATCACTGTACAAAAGTTCTTTGGCACGTCAGAGATAGGCTAGAGGCGTCACACTAGAACGCCAGAACAGTGTCGACCTAGGTCTACGAACGAGATAGACGATTCATCCGTCATCAGGCTCTACGAAACGGCAGCAGAAAATTTAAAAGAAATCAGATCTGAAAAACAAGTCCGAAATGTTTCGATTTCCTCCAGGACTTATTAATTATTGATAGTTATTAAAAAGTAGTAAAAGGAAGTCCCAATGAAAAACCCTCAGGGCCCGGCACTTGGCTTTTTATCTAGATCAAAAAACCAGGCTTCAATTCGCACGGGAACTTATGAATTCGGCATGGGAAGATGGGGGACGAGTTCTCTTGCAAATGGGATGAGAGTTGGCCTTAAATCTTCAGAATGCCGTCATTTCATGTAAGTATGGTTTTCATGCTGTATCGTTCATCAAGTGGCATTCCATGGTGGGTCATTGACGCTTTGAGCTTGGAAGCTTGCAACGGATCGGTGTTGTACCAGAAATCTCTCCAATTCCAAAAAATACTTGACATAATCGAAGATCATGTTGTCCCATTTGCCTCCACCCCACCTGGGATAGATTCTTCCTAATGCAGGATAATGTCAGGCCCGATAGAGCACATATTGTGGATGACTACCTGGGATTGAGTGCTTGCTCCGGCCAGGTGATACAGATTTGAACTTCATCGAACATGTTTGAGACCAATTACGCGCTAAACCCAGGTCCTAACACCCTAGAAGAGATGTAAACCGCTGTTCTTGAATAATTCCTCAGCATTTTATCAGAAATCGTTTCCAAGGAATGCTACGTTTAACGGACGTAATTCGTGCCAGAATTGGGCCACTCGGTATGAAAGGTGACAATTTTTTTTGTTCTTACGCAATATTTTTTATAATCAATTAATAAAAATTTGCTTTTTAAATAGCTTTATTTTACAACCACACCTAGTTTTAGTATGAAAAATATGAATAAACCGAAATACATTAAAATTTAAAAGTGGTGCGTTAATTTTGTCTAACACTGTATTTTATGTTTCCAATATTTTATTTATTTTATATTTTATTTATGTAAATTAGGCTATCAGCCTATGTATGAAAATAAATATTGGGTTCGTGCAAAGTTAATGCAGGTTTTGGAAATTTGTTTTATATTGGCAGGTGCTTGTCACGTAAACAAAGCTAAATCCTCCATAATCATTTATGGGTTATAATTAATACTTTTAACTCTTACCTTTTATACCAATCGTTTTTGCTTAACTTGAAATTTATTAGGGTGAGGACGTGCGAAATTAAATATTTCCAAACTAAATTTTCGTCCAATTTATTTGCACGAATTTAAACTTGGGCGAAGTGCGACCCCAAATCGCCCATAACATCAATACAATTCGGAGGGAAGGGAAGCTTAGCGACTGCACAGTGCAACGATGGTTTCGTAAGCGATTTCGTCTTGGAGAATTCGATTTCGAATACAGGGAAGGTGGCGGTATGCCTTCTGTTGTGGACGACGTAAAACTCAAATCGTTGATTAGAGAAAATTCAGATAAGATAATACGGGAAATTGCGGAAGAACTTAATGTGGACCACTCAACCGTGGCTAGCCCTCTGGAGCAAATTGATCAAGTAAAGAAACTGGACAAGTGGGTACCGCACGAACTAACTGAAACCCAATGAAATCGATGTTTTGAAATTTGCGCTTTCTTCTGTTGTGCCACCATAATTATCCATTTTTCGATCGAATCATCACGTGTGATGAGAAATTAATTCTACATGATGACAGGAGGTGTACAGGTCAGTGAATAGATCATGATGAAGCGCGTAAACACTTCCCGAAATCAAATTTGCACCCAGAAAACGTTCTCGTGATTTATTTCAATTAATTAATCTTTTTATGTAAGGTTTTGGTTGAAATGAAAAAGTCACTCTCACGAGCGGGATTCGAATCCACGACTTTCGGCTCAATACGCCACAGCTTTAACCACAGCTATCGTGACTTAGATCCACTCGGACACTAACTACCCATTTCAACCTACAACCTTTCGAATTTTCTCCCTTTTGCCATATTTCAGAATCCTGATAACACGGAATTTGAAAAATGGCAAAAAGAAGGGAACATTCGAAAGGTATGTTTAGATAGAGAGTTGATATCCGAGTGGATCGAAGTCACGATAGCTCAAGTGGTAGCGCAGCGGCGTATTTTTAGCAGAAGGTCGTGGGTTCGAATCCCGCTCGTGACATTGACTTTTTCATTTTAACCCAAAACTTACATGAAAAGTTTAATTAATTGAAATAAGTAATTTGGTCAATCAGACCACTAAATACAATGGGCTATCGTGACTATTTCGTAGTGCACTGCTGAAGTTGTTCACTATAATTGCCTGAATTATCAAATCCTGAAATATTTCCAAAAAATTGACAAACTACACGGTAAATTGCAACGTTTTGTCTAGCATTGGTAAACCTTGAGGAACCGATACTTCTTCACGATAACACCAAGGACACATGTCGCAATGCCAACCCTGCGTAAATATTGGATATGAAACCTTACCCCACCCTCCATATTCACCCAACATCTCGCCTACAGACTTCCATTTTTTTCGGAGTTTTGATCACTTCTTGAGGGATACAATTTTTTGAGAACGCGGTCAAGGCGAAAACGCCTTCCAAGACTTTATTGTGAGTTGAAATAAAGATTTTTGTCGGCAGAATAAAAGCGCTTACTACACGGCAAATATGGGTAGATTGTGACTGAAATTTTCGAATAAATTTTCTTTATTTTACAATAACTAAAAAATAGTTTTGACTGCCTTTTCACAACCTACATTATTTTTGCACCAGCCCTATAAATAAACGAATTATTTAACATGGTATTACTACTGTAATATAAGTGATCAAGTAAACATTTTTGAAGAATTGTTAATAAATATGATTTTTTAATACGATTTTGGGAATTTTAGCTTATTTAATCATTTGGACGGGACTACAAGGGAATAGTACAATATTAGCAAACACAAATGCGTGATGTAATTTTTTTTTTTTAATGGTCAATAACGGTTTCACATTTTTTCTGTTGTTGTTTTCAAATCATCACTCTCTTTAAATACCCATTTGTAACACATGAAAAATATCACGCTGTCAACAAACAATAGTGAAGGGCTATTGGAAAATCTAGAAAAACAAACATTGTACGAATAAAATTTTTATACATCAAATAATCTCTTTCGTTGGTTTAAACGATAGTAGATCTATTGATCTACTCGAGCGTATAAACCTCCTAAGTAAAAGCAGCTGTATAAATCTGCTAACTTTCTGTTAAAAACTTTTCCACCGTGTTAAATCATGCGTAAATCCTCCAACTTTCGGCCCAATGGTATTTGAGCAATGTGTGTGTTTTCAGGTATTTTTTCTTAGGCTTTCGTTTCTTTTTATTAAAAATATCGAATTAAAATAAAACCTTAAACTTTGAATTGTACTACAAACAAAATTTAATTAATCAACGCAATAAAAGGAAACTTAATCGCAAGTTATTTAATAAAAGAGATCAAAAGAGGACTTAAATAATTGCCTTTAAAAGGTGCTTCCCTCCAGGATAAATGTAGAGCGATTTTGCAACAAACCAATTTTTCATCGGCTTTTTAATTTAGAAGGCTGAGGTTCAAACTAATTATATAAGCAATTACAACTTATTATCACATTACTTTACATTTTTATAAAACGACCTATTAATTATTCGGCCAATTTGAAGCCTCTCATCGATGGTAAGCGAGGGGAACGACAGCACCACCCAAGTCCCCCCATTTGTCATTCGGCCGCCTTCCTAACCACAGAGTATAAATTAATTATCTCTCTTTTTAAAGACTTCGTTTAACATTATTTACAACGATTTTCTTTTAACTTGTTACTTTATTTGTTAGCCTTTTGAACCATTTGAATGTGTAAAACATAATCTGTTTTGTTTAGTGACCGTTAGCCAATGATTATTTGGAGATCGTAAAACATAATTGTTACTTTTAATCATTTTGACATCCAAAGAAATGAAATGCCGTAGAAATTTGATTTTACCCTAAGACATATTTAATTAAAATTGTATTTTACTGGCTAATAAGCAAGACGTCACTTAACCAGATTAAAGAGAACATCAAATACGGTTCTACAATTTTAAAAATACCAAGTTCTGAAACATTCCAGGGGATTATAATGCTTTTCACTACTCCGACGACTTTAAATCACAGAAACTGAAACGACTTTATTATATATTAGTAACTTCAACAGCTAATATGTACGGAAAGGAAACGATAGTTCTAACCCGATTTAAGATAGGTCATACACTATGACACCTGTTTGTGGAGAAAGGCAATTGATTAAAGGATGGCATGCCTGGCTTCTTATAGGGAGCGAGTAGGTATGGCCCCTGACATAAAGATGTTACTCGGTCGGGGGGGGGAGCAATTATTGGGTCCCCTGTTCGACTAATTGAAAAAGGGGGGTTACCTCATAATTTGTGTGGTGATACGTGTAAATGCATGTAAATTTAAATGTATGTGAATATGTAAAAAATTGTGGGTGTGTGTGATTAATAAGAGAGCCGAAAATTATCGAGTACATTGGAAGGGGGTAAAATGACTTCACTGTTGGTGGCCTCCGGAGAAAAAGGAAAATCGATAATTTTATAACTTCAAGTAATTTTGTTGTTGATTTCTCAATGAGAAATAACAGGTTTTTCTCCAAATAAAATAGTTAAACTAATAATCTTATTTTGTTAATATAAAGGACAAAGACACCAATACAATTTTCAGATTATTTAGTCTTAAATTTACGATTTTACGGCAAATCAAATTTTTGAAGGGAAATGATTTTTAATGAGAATTTATTTACTATGGGTCTCGTTATCTAACTTTTTTTAAAGACCTTATAAAAACTTTCAAATTGGAGCGCGAGTGCACCAGAATTCGCTCGATGCGCGGCGGCTCCGGCAGACAAGGAACGCGTGGCGTCCTGACAGGTTGCTTCTCGCCTTTGCGGTTTTGCGCTCTCGCCTTTTTCCCCGGGGACGACAAAATATATATATTTCTGGATTCAACGGCCTTTTTTCTGGACAGAGGAGATCTTTCTGGCACATCGGACTGGGCAACCGGCTTTGATTGAGTTCGACAGCTATTTACCTTCGACTATCATCGATCTGCACTGGCAAGGTAATCACTTGTCCCAAGAAAATTTTATTTTTATTATTTTATTTCTGTCAGTTGATTTTCTTTATTATTGCCGGCTCAATGTCATTAATTTTAATTGAAGAAAAAGTATTGATTTAGTATTTTTAATTTTTAATTTAAAAAAAAGGTTTTAATCGGTATTATTCATTTTAAATATAGAAAAGGTATTTATTTTAATTTAAAAAAAGGAATTTATTCTGTATTATTCACTTTTATTTTCCAAAAAATAGAAAAAAGGTGTTTATTTGTATTTTTTGCTGTGGTTTATATTTTATTTCTTTTCACAAGGTCTAAAATAACTGTCCTGATCCCACCGATTCAATTATAACATTTACTGTAAGATCTTTTCTCTGAATACCTTTCAGTAGCTACACATTTGTTCTTCTCTTGATTACCAAACAATAAATAAATATGAACGTAATCATATATTAGCTGCATTGTTTATAAATAAATGCAAGTTTTCTTCGAAAAATCTTCTCTATTTTTTACATGTACAAATTTTATTGTACGTCCAAGTAGAGACAAGCCAAAATCGAAATTTTAAATTGGAGAATATTATTGACACCGGCGCTGTAAAACTACCCCGACCGTGCAGCATTTTCCATACAAACGGGAAAAAGATACGTTTGAATTCAGTTCGTCTTTTATTAAAAAAACACGCGGGACACCTGGTTTGAAAGCTTTCAAAAAACAAATAAAATACCTTTAATGAAAAAGAAAACGGTTTATCTGCATTATTGACCCTGTGCAGTATTGACTTTACCCGTAAGAAATAAAACTTTTAGTCATACAATTTTATATTTTGCATTTTCAATAATAGAAAGCATATATGCATATATTTGTTCTATAAAATATAATTTTTTTTGTGAATTATTACATTTTAAACATGTAATTATGAATGAATATATTTGCATTTTTTAATTATCTCCTTGGAAAAAATATCACACCCTAGTTCGTGGAAAATTATTATTCATCTGCTATTATATGTTGTATTGTTGTTGCATATATTTTTTTCTTTAATATTTTTTCAAGTGTCTTTTTATACAGTTTTTAGTGATAACAAGACGTTACATTATTATTAACTTTTTATGGTTTGTTTTTATTCTTTGATAATATTTCAAATACATACAATAAATATATTTTTATTTTTAAAAAGAAAGATTTCATAATTTATATTTAAAAAGAAAAAATTCCTTTTTATTTATTATATTGGTTAAATTTTTAAAGATCAATACAGTTTTTAATACTGTCTACGCCCCCATAAGAACGAGGAGAACATCTGCACGAATTTCAAGCCGGAAAATAATAATTCCAAGAAAATAAATGGGAGTAATAAGAGATTCAAACCAAGGGATGAAAGGAGCTCAAATTACAACGGAAGAAGGGTGGGAAATGCGAACAACTAACGACAAACAAACATAATATTCTAGATTTACTTAGTAAAACACGCCATCATCACTTTTCCAGCGCGGTCCGTGCTGTTTAATACGTAATGTTAATGTGTGTGAAATTGTACGAAGTAACTGACTAAGAAAACTTCCAAGACAATAGATGACACATAGCTTGCCTGTAAGGATTAATATATAATAAATAATTATCAAACATTTACAAGCGATGTTCTCAATTATTACTAAAATTATCATCATGTGCAAACCAAATATTTTGAGAAGAGCTCTTCAATAAGGTATCGCCGTTGGCGTATAAAATATTTACAGATGGATCAAAAATAAATGTAGCAGTCGGATGCGCTTGGTTGAATGCCCAGGTTAAGCAAGGCGAAAAACAACAATTAACTTGCAACAGTGTTTACAAGCGAACTAACGGCAATTGAAGAAGAAATATTCTTTAACAATAGGAGATATAACTAATATTGTAATTATAACTGACGGCCAAAGTGCGATAGCGGCGATAACCTCAAATCAGTGCAAAAGGTTAAATAACCATATAAAATTACGTATTTTAAAACTGTTAAAGGAAAGTAAGGAACGAAACATTAATATCGAATTTTTATGAACACCTGCACACTGTGGTATAATAGAGAATGAAAAAGTTGACAAATTAGCAAAGGAAGCGATTTTAAATGGTCAAAATATAAACTTGAGAATTCTATAAACAGACTTAAACGAGGTCACCAAAAAAACATAACATAGTGGCAAGAAGAGTATGAGAATGTGGAAAAAGGACTGTTATATAAAAATTAATATCCAAAAGTATCTACCAAATCATGCTGTGTCAAAAGAATGTTTGATAAAAGATCATGCAGAATAATGCGTAGATTAAAATCCAATTATGTCTTATGCAAGGCATATTTGAGTAAAACATATCTAAGTGACAACAACAAATGTAGCTGTCATGAAATTGAAACGATGGAACACATCATTATAAATTGCCCTTTATTGCAGTCAGAGCGTCAGGCTATGTCTAGAAAGATAATGAAATCCAAAGATGCGGAAGTCTTCAAAACCATTGGCAAATTTCTAAACGAGTCGCAAAGACAAATCTAGTCAAAAAAATTAAAATAATACTAAATTTAAATGATAATTTAACTTAAATCAGTTAAACTAAAATTAATTATTACATTTAAAAATTCTTAGTTATGAATTACATTTTTTCAATCTTATTTGGATTCTTACAATTTTTTAAAATAATTTATTACAATCTGGAATTTTTGGTCACACTATGTTATTTGATATATTTACAACTATTTATATATACTAACAAGCAAAAAATCCCACCCAATTCATTTTTTTTTTTATTTTCTCGATAAAAGAAAATTATGCCTTTAATTTGTCTCATTGTTTCTACCAGTAAATATTTGTTTATGCTATGTTTTAAATTGGAAATATCAATTAGAGGTGACACTTAATCCTTAATCCAAAACAAGGATAAAGAATTTCTCAATGTTTACGTTTTACAGAATTTAAAATATTTATTCAGTCTCATTTGAATTTTGAAACAATAAACTTTTTAGTTTTCATCTTTGTCTTCTTAATTTCAAGTTTTGAACTTAAAAAAAGCTACTTAGTGCTGAGGATGTTGCGCGTGGTATGGCACTTCTTGTAGATGGACGTTCCATCAGGTAGCGACTTGGCCGTCGGAGTTCTCTGAGAGACGCCGTTAGACGTTTTCGGGAAACTGGGTCCTACCATGCTCCAGAAGGCCCGGTTCTGGACGCCCTAGGGCAACAGAACCACAGGATGACCGTTTTTTGACATTGAAAATTTTGCGCAACCGGCACGTTACTGTTGTTCAAGCGATTCATCAGCTACAGGAAGTTCGAGGTAGGTGTCCAGATTTCTGAACACACTGCTTGAAGAAGATTAAATGAGTATGGACTGATGGAGGACTAGGACCTCTACTCGCCACGTAAGAGGACCAGAATTGACCAAAACGCAGTGTTGCACGGTTCACATTTGCTCGAGTACACAGCCATTGTTCTTTGGACGATTGGTCTGCTGTACGTTTTACACATGAGTGTACATTTGCTCTACGGTTTCGAGATGGGCGTGAAAGCGTGTGGAGAAGGCAAAATGAAAGGTAAAAAGTCTGTAATTTTTCCCAGAACCAACCACAGCGACAATCCTATCCTAATGCACGAGAATAGGATCATTCGTCCACATGTCGCTCGCAAAGTACAAACGTACCTTCAACAACATCAGGGTCTTATCCTTGCCAGCCCATTCTCCAAACTTGAACCATCGAACATTTATGGGATAACCACAAAAGACGAATAAGAGCACGTCCAGCACTTCCTGTTACACGCCTGTACGCTGAAAGGACTCTTCGTGAAGAATGGGCTATCCTCCAGCAAAGAGACATTTCCAGACTGGTAGAAAGTATGTCGAGGCGTCTTCGAAATGTAATTAAGGCAAGAGAAGGAAATACGCGATATTGAAATGTTAATTAAAAATCTAAAACAAATTTTATCTGTTCGTCTTTTTGTTTATTTTTCTTAGCAATTGCCTTTTTTTTCAATTTTTTTAAGCAAAGACTCAATTACTAAACGTTAAAAAGCGTGAAACTTTGATTTATATATAAAAATATAAATAAATCAAGTTACACTAAATGTGGGTGGAATCTTTGCCTGTCAGTGAATTTACATTGAGGGAAAGAAATAGTAAATATCATTCTCCCACTTCACTTCACTAATTAAACTTTACTGCCTTCCTCAGAAAGGAGGTCAAGGGGCCATATACTCTTGAGTCATCGTATGGGATTGTATGGATAGGTTCTGTTGGACAAAGCTTAGGCGAGACTATTAGTGTGATAAGAGAGATTATTGTGCAACTTGGTAAATTTTGAGACAATTAATTCTGGGATAAATAGGATTTTAAGGTCATTATGGAGGGTAGTATAGATAACATAATACGGAGCATTTACAATTGATCTGAGGACTTTGGCTTGAAAGGATTGGGGACGTTGGGTATTGAAAGGGTTAGCGGTCCTCAGAGTTCTATTCCGCACGTTCAAATCGGTTGTGGCAGCGTTTTGGATACTGCAAATTAGTTTTTCGTGGACAGCTTGAATTGTCGTCTTAAGTTGGTAGAGTGGACTTGTTCTGTTTAGGACTTGCCGTTTCAGTCGTGTATGCTGATTCATGTTAAGCGTGTGTCTACATTAACCCAAAGTAACAAATGCAGATTTGGAGAAACGAACAGCGTTGTATAGTGAGAGGAATTTTACTTCAGAGGGTAAATGTTAAGGATTTGATTCATCTTCCATTGTCTATACATGTCATATGTCTCTGCAGATGTTCCAAAACAACCGCAGGACCTGGGTCTGAGGATAATTTGCTGTATCGTCGGAAAAGCTGCAAAGAGGGTGGTAGGTGAAGTATATCTGCAGTATAAATGATATAGAGGATTAATCCACTCACACAGACCTGCGATACTCTCACGGCCAGAGAGCAGTATTCGAAGTAATCTGATCGTTCTTATAAATAAACCAAAACTCTTTGAACATACTAACGCGAGATTTGTTTAAAAAGGATGTAGTTATATTTAAAACAATGTCTGACTATCTTTTTAAAAAATTGTTCCTTATGGTTCAAAAGTCCACCAATTCAATCCAAGCTCGGCCCACTGATTCCCAAGCCAGCATTCACAAAATATGATATTGTTTATATTGTTGCCTAGTAAGATTTTAATTTCATTTTCTTTTTGTGTATAATTGTTTTTAACGATAATTATTTAAATTTGTATCATGAATTTTACGACTGCGATAGTTTATGGCAACAAGAAATTGAGATAAGAAATATAGCGATAATCTATCATGTTACACATGATAGGAGAAGTCACCCAGCACACATTGAGAAAATTAATTTCTCATGAGATTTCTTGGTTATCGCCGCTTCAAACGATTCGACGCTTTCCAGAAGTTTTGTTAAGAGAAAGGTTTTGGACAAGAGGAATGGGGTGAAATTGTTAATTTTTGTATCGGGATTTAATAAAGTCAATTACAAATGGATTTGGAGATCATTGTTGATTGGTATGTTTGAAACTAGAAGGGAAAGTTTAATATTTTCTTAATATTTTTGATTGGATGGTTTGGATTTTGTAAGATTTGGATTTTTCTCCAAATCTCCAAACTTTAATTCCGTATGTCAATAGGTGTCAGGAGGGTCTTGTAAATGGTGAATTTGTTAGAAAGCTGTAGTTTTTATCTATGTTCAAATGATCTAATGAGTTGTTTGTAGCGTCGGATAGTGTCTTGCCTTTTCAGTCGTGAACGGGGATTTGTATGGAATGGAGGTTAGTATTTTGTCAATATATATAGCACACAATGTCTAAGGTTGGAGTGTGTTTTCCATTGAGAGAGACTGTAGGACAAGTCGATTTTCCGAGTGATGTGGGTTGAATTAGTTTTGTTAATTTTTATTTTCCGTTTGCGAATCAAGACTGGACAAGTTTAAAAAGGAGTTGGGAGTCATGTCGAGCTAGGGAAAAATCGAGATTAGATGACATGATAGCTGTGTCGTCAACAGAAGAGAATGTTGTTACGAAAAGCAGGAATATCGGCCGTGTATATGGTGAATGGGAAGGGTCGTAGGATGCTGCTTTAAGAAACACCCACTTTAATTGGAATATAAGAAAAGACCCCTGAACGATGCGGAAGTACGGGAGATAGAAGTATGCGAATTTTCCCAATCTTGGGGGGAGAAAATTTTCAATCGTCATCTATAATGGAGGAGAATGTTATCCATTCCTTTTCTGTTATTCCGTACCCAGCGGTGGTGCCACCGTTTGTACCTCCGTGGTAGGGCTCTTATTTCGCAGACCTAATGGCGGCCTCCACTACTTGCTCGGCCGGGTTTCGTTCTTCCGCATGTTTCTGAACAAATATATGCTTTAACAAAAAATCTAAAATGAAAGAACCAAGATCTGATATAGAGATGAAATTATTTCATCAAAAATTCCGTTACAAATAATATGATTTAGCATTTTTCTAACACATTCTCTCCGAAAAAAAAATTGGCCTAATAAATAAGTGAAAAGTGGATATTTTAACCAGAAAACTTTCAAGAATGAAATTTTTTTTTTATTACTACTAAAGAATTTCTGTAAAAATTTTCAACGTTGTTCAATATTCATAAATAATTGGATGATCTTTCTCCTCAACGTTAAACGGTTGTCCGTGATGGTACTGCAAGAACACCCTTTTCCCTGTTACTGTTGATTTGCACAGGATGAGGGGATTCGGAGACGTCGAGTGGGCTGCGTTGGGACTGAACCGAAGGATATCCGGGTCGCAAATGGCACTACATCTTCATTACGGCCCTGTCGCCTCCTCCGGTTTATTACAACAGGCGAATGTCTGGAAATTAATTAAAGCCTCCTCATCCAGCCCGTGTTTTAATAGCGCAATCACAATCAAATCAAATTTAAATAAAGACCTGTTATTGTTTATCAGTCGGTTTATTACCCTATTACACGAAATTGCCGACGATATTAATTTGATTACTTGGTTTGGTTTATATTGTTTGTAGAGAATGTGCAGCTTAATTATTTATTATATATTTCAGACCGAAAATTAGTTGTTTATACAAGATAAAATTACGTTGTGTTATGATTGTGTTTACATATTCAAAACTTTAATCAATATGGATGACAGCTAAAAAAAATGGAACAATGAGTTTCTTTTACCATAATACGATATGTATAATTTGTTTATCTCATTCCTCTTTTTTTATAATGGAAGAATAGTGACGAAAAATGTGTTGTTCAGCGACGATGGTAAATGGTTGAAGTAGCGGAAAGACTCATTACTTTAACCACTCAGTGAAGGGAGTTTCAAAAAACAATTTGAAAGAAACTTTTTGTCTATGAGTTCAAAAAATACGCAAATAGACCATATCTACATTTAAAAACTCAAACAGATGTTTAAAAATTAAAAATAAACTCAAAACAATATATGGAAAAATATGGTGTTTTACCTACTGTGAAAAGAAGCTAAAATTATAAATGATTCACGTAACTAATAGAAATTGGTGATGTAATATAATACTGTATTAGTTCCGTTGCAATGATGAACAGTTCATTTTTGAAATACACATTTCAATTTCGTATATCCATAAACTTAATTAAATCATAATTCAATCTAACTTTATTAAAAACGTCCATAATGGTTTTAATAATTAAATTGGATCCCTTTTGTGTTTTGAAGCAATGTTTATTTAGTCATAATTCATTCATCTTCTTAATTCATCTCCTCTTCTCGAAGGTTGGCGATCGTTGTTGGATTCAAACCACCACCTCAAGTCCTTCGTTCAAGACCTCTTCTTCCTTCAAGTTAGACGTTCAAGGACCTGCCTCATTCCAATAGAACGCTTCTCCAGTACCTTTACCTCCATTATTAACTTGAGCAATTCATAGCGGGTTCCACCCATCTCAAGCCCCTTATTTTTCTTTCTTTGATAGTGAGCTTAAGTTCCCTCGGCCTGCGCTACTAGCCGAAGCTCCACACTGTCGATTCCAATAGTTCCTAAAATTTCGATTAGTTTGTGGTGCTTCCCATTATTAAAAGCTTTGCGGTAATCAATAAAGCAAGCATAAACGTTGACTTTCATAACTGTTTATCTTTGCAGTAAAACATATAAGGAGAAGCCTCACGTGTGCTTACACCGTTCTAAAATCCGAACTGCGAATTATTTAACAAGGTTTAATATTTTCTATAAATTCTAGTGTGTATTCTGCGAAGAAAAAGTGTGAGTTCGTGAGACATAAGACTGATAAAGTGATACTTCTCGCAGTGCGATGAACTAGGTTTCTTGAAGGGAAAAGTGAATGATCGCAATTTTGATTTCGATAAGGCTGGGTGTTCTAGTCGACCTTCAACCATCATTGGCCAAATTCATGTTTTTTCACAAATAACTCATACACTAGATATTGTAGAAACAACTTATACAAGCGTTTCATTGCATCTCAGACAAACTGGATATGGATTCCTCGCAAGTTTACTAAGAATAATTTATTCATTTGCATCACCATTTGTCATCCCTAAACCCCACTGTAAACGAACTATGTTGAAAGATATTTATAATTAACCTATGAAAAGTGAGTTTTTCAACGATGTTGAGAGAAGAAAATCTTGAAGAAAACGCTGCGACCCACTTTAGATCTAAAATGGATGGGATTGACAGGATGTGTTTTCTTATAAGCTTCTTCAGCCCAAACGTTAATTCTACATCACTGAACACAATTGGAGCGAGTAAAAACAGAAACCGTATACAGGGTGACTTGCGATAAGTGTCAAAAATTTTAGATGTTTCTACTTATAATATGGACCAAAAAATTTCCGATAAACCTCTGGCCAAAACTCAACGGTAAAGAAGTAATTTCAGAGTTTTTTCGACTTAGGTCCACTAATTTTGCATTATGTTAATCGTGATCCCGAAACAGTACTTGTATGTATATATTTTGCGAGGATGGTTGATGTACATGAAGAAAAAATCCACTCGCTGCTGGTGGTCATTCCGTTCCAAACTTTGCACCCTCATAAAATGGTAAGGGTACAATCCTTCCCTACAGAAGGTATCCATTGTAAGCCACCAAGGTCTATACATACCGTACGTGTTCTGGTTTCACGATTAACAGAATGCAAAATTTTCTCATCTACATCAATTCACTGATTGTCTTCCCTATTTCTTCGAACCAGTTTCACTCAGCCTTTGATGAAGTAGGTGAAAAGTACGATTTGCTGAAACGTCACTTGTGAAAAACGAGCTTGGTATTCTCTCCTTGCAGCAGTAGCATTACCATTGCAGTAACCGTAAATGAAGTGCATATCAGCAAGATGTACATTAGGAAACAAAGACATATTATAAATCACCAACCTGAGGACGTTGTCAGCTGATAACATACAGCAAACTGACTGAATAGAACATTAAAGAACTGACACAAAACTCAAGTCAGACGGATTTCCTAGGAAAAGTGAGTGTGCCCCCACTTCATCGACACCACTTGTTTTTTTTTGCAGATAAAGCAAAATTTTTGGGCCTTCCAAAAGCTCATTCTAAAAAGGGTGGTATACCGCTGGAAACTAATTGAATGGTGAACATTGAGAGAATCTGCAAAGCTCCAAGAGTTTGTAGTTATTAACAGTTACCAATGAAACATTTTCAAATAATTCCTAATTTCAGTATTTTTGTTTTTACTGTATTTTTCGTGCAGAATATTCTCATCGATTTTAAAATGTAAATAAATTTTCTTACAGCATATTTAACCTTCTTTCAGAGGGCCCAAACCAGATTTTCCTAGCTTTAGGAATTCTAAAGTTGATAAGCAATTTAGTGGACTAAGTCGAAAAAAAAACCCTGAAATTACTTATTTTCCGTTGAGATTTTGAAAGGGGTTTATAGGAAGTTTTTTTGTTGCATATTGTAAGTAGAAACACTTCCCAAAATTCCCGACACTTATTGCCTGCAACCCTGTATAACCTGCATAGGATAATCGTCAACTAGTGTAACGCTCCTCCCAAATTTCTTTGCAGCTTGAGTGCGATGTGTGATTTCTTTTTCTCCATCAATATGGGGATGGACATATTCACCTGACCTTGGTCCTCCACACTTCCTTTACTTACTCCGGGTTCCGTTAACTCGTCTTATAAGAAAGATTTTATTTACTTGAAGAATGTGGAAAGCACAAAGGGAGTACATCACTGAAAGACTTGAGGAGCTCTGGGAGGACAGGATCGCTGAATTGCATGGAAGCAACAGGTAGTGAGACAAAACGGTTCCCATACACTTGATTAAATTCGTTTACAAATACCTGATATTGTCATGGAATTTACGATTAAAAAATGCAACCGACTTATGTTACAACTCTAAAACAGCTACTTTGCATTTCAATGTGTCTGTTTATTAAAAAAACTCTACCTTGTTTCAAAATTGTTTTCGTTTTTCTGCTGTTTTTTTTTTCATAATTTACGAAAAATAAAGTGTGTGATTTATTTTTACTAACAAAAAATGAAATCATTCACGGCTAAAGTACATATACAATTTGGTAAATGAATTAAATACATTTACAAATTGCTTTAAATAATTGAAATTAAAAGACAGAATTGTTTATGTTATAAATGAAAATTTACAAACATCAAGAAAATCTGTTAACTCTATTTTTTCTGATACTTTTTATATATAAAAAGGTTTTATGTTTACATGTATCACATAATGTTCGTACTATTTGTTAATGTAAATTATTTTAACCTTAACATTTATGTTATGTTCAGAATATTTAAAAGTTTAGTACTCGCAGTACATTAACGGTTTTCTTTTATTTATTAATTATAATATTGGTAAATTTAACGATATAAACTGCTATTATAATTATTATTACCGGTCTTAAACAATTTGTTAGAAGCGCATTGTTTTCTAAATCCTTATAAACAGATTTTAGAATTATTTTAAAAATACTAGTTAAAGTATGAAGGCAAAACCTTTTCGGCGTTTTCCGTTGTAAGAAATCATCATGTTCCCATGTATCATCTAAATGTCTCAATTAATTAGTTACAGGCAAACATTAGTTTCATGCGGCATCGCATTTTGGAGGTATAAACCATTAAATGCAGTTCTGTATGTTTAGAATTTCAAATCACAAAAAAACATAACAGGATATGAAAACAGTACTTTGTATAATTTAGAATCAAGCATTTGCATTCTTTGCAACTTTGGAAATGCAATAATCATACCAACGTATACCTTGCCAAAATAATAATAATAAGCTTAAAACAAAGTCTGCCTATAATAGCAATAATTATAATAATCATATTATTGATAATGTGGGAAGTTTATGGGACGACAAACTCCTGAGGTCATCGCCGGCTCTTTGCATGTTTTCGCTTCTCTTTCTGATCTTTCACCTCTATTTATTTTTCAGCCTGCACCGATTTGAGCATCTCGATCAGTTGCTAAATCTCTGATTTTGATATGAAAACCAAGTCCATGTCGATATCCTAAACTGCTAGCCTCTCATTTGTATCTCACGTTATCAACTACAGAATATATACACTGACAGGGAAAAAAAATCCACCTAACTGATTTTTTTTTCATTTCTCAATAAAAGAAAATTCTGTCCTTAATTTGTCTCATTGTTTTTATCAATAAATATTTTCTTATGCTATGTTTTAAATTGGAAATACCAATTAAACGTAAACACATTTAATCCTTAATCCAAAATAAACATAATGGATTTTTCAATTCAGGCGTGAAATAGTGTGAAGAAGGTGAAATGAAAGGTACGAAGCCTGTTATTTTTCACAGAGCGAACTTTTTCAACGTAGCTCAGTGATGTTGTGGGCGGAATTTTCAACGGAGAGTCGCTTGTTCTTCGTGGTGGATCTGGAACGGCCACTCGCTATGTGGATGAAATTTTGGATCATCATGCGTTGCCTATCCTTGATGAAAACAGCGACAATCCTCCAACAAGATCGAAGAAAGAGTTATTTCAATTTTATTATGATGTAACGAGAACAATAAAATACACAACAAAGGCGAGTTTCTTCTCTACATCATAGCCCATGGAATTTTATTCTAAAAGGACGAAAGGAAACATCGAAAACTGACTGTTCAAAATAATTTTTACAACATATTCACCCTCCGTTGTAAATTAAAAATTAATAGTAGAATTAGTCATTAGAAGAAAGAGAAATTTTAAATACAATGACAGGCAAAAATTCCACCCAATTGATTTTTTTTCATTTTCCCGATTTAAAAAAATTCTTCCCACAATTTGTCCCATTGTTTTATCAATGAATATTTGTTTATGCCTTGTTTTAAATTGGTGTAAACACACTTAATCCTTAATCCAAAACAAGGATGAAACATTTTTCAACGTTTAATTTTTACGGAATTTAAAATATTTATTCAGTCTCATTTGAATTCTGAAGCAATAAACTGTTTACGTTTCTTCTTTGTTTTCTTAATTTTAATTTTTAAACTTAAAAAATGATACTTAGTGCTGAAAATTTTGCGCGTGGTGAAGCACTTCTTGTAGATGGACGTTCCATCAAGTAGCGGCTATGGCCGTCGGAGTTCCCAACGAAACTCTGCGAGATGCCGCGCCGTTAAACGTTTTCGAGAAACTGAGTCCTACAAATCAAGGCTCGGTTCTGAACACCCTAGGGTAACAGAAACAGAACCACAGGATGATCGTTTTTTGACTTTGAAAATTTTGCGAAACTGGCACATTACTCATTCAGGAGATATTCATTATCTCCAAAAAGTTCGAGGTTTCCAAATTTCTGAACGCACTGCTCGAAGAAAGTTAAATCAGTATTGATTTATGACTTTTCGCTCAGTAAGAAGACCAGAAATGACCAGAAAACACCACGGCTCGCATTTCCTCGAGAAAACAGCCATTGGTCTTTGGTCGATTTGTTTGCTGTACTATTTACATATGAGTGTAGATTTGCTCTACGATCTCCAGATGGGAGTGAAAGAGCGTGGAGAAGGTAAAATGAAAGTTACAAGCTTTCGATTTTTCACAAAGCCAACCTTTTCAACGTAGCTCAGTGATGGCGTGGGTGGGAATTTTTAATGTCGCACAGAGTTGGCTATTGTTCGTAAAGGGTCTTTGACGGCCACTCGCTATGTGGATGAAATTTTGGATCATCATGCGTTGCCTATCCTTGATGAAAACAGCGACAATCCTATTATAATGTCCGTCCACAGGTCCCTCGCATAGTGCAAACGTACCTTCAACAACAAATCAAGGTTTTATCCTGACCAGCCAGTTCTCCGGACTTGAACCCCATCGGACATTTATGGAATAACCTCAAAAGATGAATAAGTGAGGTCCATCACTTCCTGATACACTCCACGATCTTGAAAGGACTCTTCGTGAAGAATGGGCTATCCTCCAGCAAAGAGACATTTCCAGACTGGTAGAAAGTATGTCGAGGCATCTTCGAAATGTAATTAAGGCAAGAGGAGGAAATACGCGATACTGAAATGTTAATTAAAAATTTAAAATAAAATTAAAACAAATTTGATCTGTCCGTCTTTTTAAATTTTTTTTTCTTTTTCAGTTTCAAATAAATACAAATCCAGTTACATTACAAGTGGGCGGAATTTTTTGCCTGTCAGTGTGTGACGTCTGATGAGTAAAATGAATGAA
The DNA here is from genome assembly GCF_000648675.2 of Cimex lectularius. NCBI lineage: Eukaryota > Metazoa > Arthropoda > Insecta > Hemiptera > Cimicidae > Cimex > Cimex lectularius. The sequence goes on from NW_019392657.1 coordinate 693,877, forward strand.
ATGAGGAATAACAAGTACGCAAGTACTCTGGGGGAGCAAATGTAACCGCACTTTACACTTCTATGTAGACACTGTATTCCTTGGGTAGGGGTTGAAGTAATTCCATTCTCGCTAATAAGTTACTTTTACTCTGCAGACGTCACACAGAATATTCGCTTTTCTTTGGGGCTAGTTAAAAAAGCCCTTTCTTTCAGGCTCACCATTCTTTTTTTACAATATTGAAACTAATAACCCTAATCCGTTGGGAGTACAGATGGGAAGCGACGGCAGGCATTGCGCCGGCCTCCTTGGTGTCCGCTTCTTCGTTCCCGGCTATCCATATCTGCCCAGCAACCCACGCCAACATGAACTCCTTCTCATCTGTGTCGATCCCTCTTAATTGTGCTTGTATTTTGCTTGGTTGTACCTTGTCCCGAACTTCTGCACCGTACTGAACTCGTCGGTGCATAATAAAAAATATTCATTTCATTGACTTTTATGATGTTCCTTGTGAGGGATATGGCGTTTAATATATTTCGCAGTGGTCTATAAAATGAGATTAGATAGCAAAACTTGTTCTGATAATGACATAATCCCTTCTGTAATTTTATTTACGCACAAAAATGTTTATTCAGCCTTTATTCATTTATTCGTGGGACTTTTTATTTAACATTTTAGTAATTACAACGTTTAGTTATTACAAACAATAATAAAAATACCAAAGAAAATCTTTTTGCTCATTTTTAAAATTATTATCGACGACCTTAAAGCTCTTTTAAATACAATCACTTTATGTAAAATTTTTATTTCAATTTCACATTTACATTTCAAAGGCTGAGAAACAAAGTGGGATTAACTCTGAAATAAATATTAATTCAGCCGGGTTAGCCGGATTATAAGAACCCTCGGAACCTAAAATCAATCGAGGTTATATTCGCTCTCAAGCTGTAAGATTTGCCTTAATATCAATTAGCGAAGAACATTTTCAATTAAATTAATTATAAAGCAGCGTTAAAATTACAATAACTCGCTAAAGGTAAATTGTTTTATAAATACCTTTATGAATTTACGTTAAATAATCATAAAAAGCGGCAAAATTCTTTAATCGATTTTGTTCTCTTGTATAAACGCGTTGAGATTTTGAAAACAAAACCCTTTTTATCTTTGTACCTTACCAATAACGATTGCAATACTTGTGAAAAGGAAATTAAGAACGGACTTCAACCCCCCAGGGCAGGGTCTTAGGGGTATTAGCAGGATGATAAACGATCCTGCAGCAGGCGATACCGTAAAGTTGGCAATAAAACGTACAGCCTCCAAGGGCAAAATTTTACGACAGTATTTTTATTGACATCTGGCGCTTCAAAGCTTAGGGCCAATATATTTCACGCCTTTGCCCGTTTTCATGTACTTGCGACGGAATCAGAGGCGGTTTTATAACGAACGACACCTACCCTGGGATACTGTGTTGTATCAAATATCAGATTGTCCGTCTTTTAAATATAGTATTTTTATTTTTTCATACAAATTGGACAGCAATATCTAAACACGGGGAAGATGTTGGTTTATGATGTTTATTATGTAGAAGACTATTTTCTTTGTATAGCTAATTGTTTGTTTAAGTAATTAATAATTAATTGTGTAAGGTTTATTGCATTAACTGTATCAATCCATTAGAATATACAAGTCGAGGTAACACATTTCGTGTCTCATTGGTCGCTCGATAATCCCCTCCAAAGTACGGGAATATAGTGAAATCAGAGGGTAGTAGGTGCCATGGGGAAGAAGCCTCAAGTAGTGCTCTATTGGGAGGTTTCGACAAAGAGCCGGTTCTACAAAGGGAGTAGTTGTAGTGGACTTGTACAGATTGGGCAGTTGGTTGCGAAGGATATGGATGACTGGGCTAGACCATTATGAGATGTTATGGGATGCGCGTTCTTTGGATGGCGAGTGTTTGCCTTCGGCTTCGATTCATCCTTTGTGGACTTTGTTAATAAACGTAGTTATGAAATATGAAGACAAGGATTTCTTTATTATCGCTACAATGACGGATGCAAAAAAAAAAAAACAATTCTGACAAATGATCGACTCTCCGAGATAGGAGTCTTTCTATCTCTCTGCTATCGGCCACCCTTTCCATTTCTCTAAATCTACATCAGAATTTCAGAATTGGGATTGAATTTACCATTTTCCGTCTTTTTCCCAAATCTACGATGTATATATATATATATATATATATATATATATATATATATATATATACCTAGAATAAGAAACTAGATGGCTATAGTTTAACTGACACAAATTTGAAAAAATTATTCTTAAGATATGATCTTATTTATATAAGTCCTCAAAGTAAAAATAGCAGAAGTCATTATGATTCTCCATGACGGGTAGATCCACTAGAATGAGTGAGTGAGAGATGACCGCAATCGACCTTTCACACTTTTATGACAAACGGTTGCTTTTGACAGTGCCAACAGACTTCGGAGATAAAAGGAAATGAAGCCAGATAAAAAGAGCATAAAATTCTTATTGGTATCTGACAAAATGCGAGAAAAACTCTTGACAGATCCCACCAAGTGGTCAAGGGGGAAGGGCCCTCAATATGGTGCATAGATGGAATGAATGATGGAACAGGAACTGGATGTGTTGGTAATAGTGCCGAACTGTAAACTGGAAAAGCTGCTTGTACTAACCCCAACAATTTGCCAAGGTGAGGTCCATACAATCCAACGCTTTGCAAAGGAGTTAATAAAGAAAAATATGATAGATAAGAGATTTACATAATATGCAGTAAATGCGTATGTTTTCAACTTCAAACTTCCTGGGTGTGCCTAAATTGCCTAATGAATCTAGAAAACACAAAAAGATAATCTTAAATTAGGTTCCGGGACATGATTTTATAGTAGAAAGGGAACAAGCTGACCAACTAGAGGCAGTCCTCACAACCATGACACAAGAACCACAACTAAGTGGACCATACTACTTAAGTTGTAATTGTAAAACTATCTTAAGAGAAAAAACTCAAACACTGGGCAAAAAAAGCACCAGCTATGAAGCAAGAGATAAGAGAAATCTCCCAGAAAAGAAGGCGAAAGAACTCTTTCTTAGCAGGCAGGATTTGAAAGAAAATATTGGTCTTTCTACCAGCTACCTAAAGAAGGCGGGCTGAGCAGAGATAGAAACCCGCTAACTCCATCACGAGGAGCCAGAGACATTGGCACATATTCTTCGTGTATGCGAAGCATTAGCCCGGTAAATGTGAGAGGTGCCTTTGTTAAGGCAATTATCACGCCAAAAGATGTGCGCGAAGAGGCACCGAGCAAAGGCCTTAGGCTTATAGGAAAATGCGCACTTTCCAGGTTAAAATTTAAAGGGTTTCCACAATAATAGTTTTTGAACGGAATGATTAATGAATGTTGAAAAAATTGCCCCTCGCATAATGAATAAATTATTTAAATTTCCTATAATGTAGTACTATTTCATAAATCTCATAGACGTTGAGAAATTTTATATTTATGACATTGATTTTTGTCATATCCCAACAATAAATGCAAACTATTGTTGAATTTTTAACATTTTGGTTTATAAACATTTTCAAAATGTTGTTTTTGCCACAGAGCGTTGAAAAGTATTTTGAAACATAAATACGATATAAACACGCTTTACGACAATGCGTAAGGTACTTAGTACAAAGTAATCTCCAACGGCGGAATAAATGCCCTGATCTAACAATAAGCTTAAGCCCACTCCGAACCAGTGTGCTTGCGTTCCTGAATCATGCATGAATTTAAACCTGGCCTAATTTCTCCAAAGGCAAATACCTCATTTTAATATTCAGCTTAACGTAACTACAAGCATTTGGGGCAAGGAATTAGATGAACGATAGCCCCTTGGGATCCTAAGTCCAGCTTGGTTTGAACAATAGCTTAACTGTCTGTTGCTATTTAAAGAACTAGGCCGCTGACCCCTCCCCCCTCAAAAATAATCCATATTTTTATAGGCAATTATTTATAAAATACTTGTAGTAAGTACTTATACAAATTTGATTTTTTTAATCCTACACTCTTTTAGTTTAATTATAATAATTATACCGATGAATATTGCTTGATATATGAGTAAAATAAATCATTCTGTGATTTAACCAGTTGATATATATTGACTATATTGAATAGTGCATTAATAGAAATCAATCATGGTATACATCATGATTAATGAGCCATAGTAAGTCCAGTAATACAAACATTGATAGATTATTAGTTAAATTTTGACCCAATCACAAGCATGTTGCCCTCCGGAGTACGCTGGCCATAAGGGCCAAGGAAATATTAGTGGCGCGGGGGTAGATCTGAACCAGGTGGCACTATAAAAGCTACCTGAAACGCCCCTCGATTACTTCCCAACATCACCGTCTGGTTGGATACGGCAAAATTAAGAAAGACGAGGCATCCCACTATGTATTTAAAAAAGTCATGTTTTTGAAGTCCCAAAAGATGCATATAGAGATGCCAAAACGGAAGAGGGCGAGGGGTGTGCGGCGAGGGTGTACACTGCGGGACTAAACGCCATACCCCTCGCACTGAGCATGATCAAAGTAAAACCAACAACTCTTTTCTATTATGTACCGATTCGCTCAGGGCGGTCCAGCAGCTCAGAAGGGCCTCCGTGTACCCTCTAATAAATAATTAAAAGAACAGTTAAAAGGGATCGACGCTTATGGAAAAAAGGTCGTGCATGACGGGTGGAACGAAGAAGCAGACAAGGCAGCCAAAGAAGCCGTCGGAAGGCCACACGACGCATCCCAACCTGTACGACCAGCGGATTTGAGACTATTAATCTCAAATACAGTAAAATGTGAATGGAAAAACCGCTGGGCCCGTAAAAATAGAAATAACCCTGCTAAACTGTGGCACGTTAAGAAAGACGTCGGTCCTTCTTCCACGGAGAACGTGTCAAACGGACTGACATACTGACAAGACTACGCATAGGTCATACAAGAATAACATACGTGCTCCTTTTGCAAGGATAGAATAACTGTCGAGCATCATTTCAATTGGACAAGGCTGGACGTAGACAATATTTTGGCATATCATCGGACATGTGCGTTGTCTTGGGGCACGGCAGCGGCACAGATCGCTGTTCATATACCTCAGGGCTATTTCAGAGACTAGTTTACATGTATATAGTATTTGTGTTGTGTCTATGTCAATCTATTGGAATGTGTGTAATTTATTAGCGTGAAAGGAAGAGGTGATTTAACCCCCTCCCCCCGATGAATCTCGAGTATTGTGGGTGAGTGTGTGATGTCTGGAAAGTACAAGTAAGTTATTAGCGAGAATGGAGTGGTTTGGACTTCGACCAAACACTCAGGAATCCCGAGTACTCTGAAGGAGTGAGTGTGAACAGATTTTTATGTATGTATTTGTTTTCACATCACCAAACAGTAAATTATTTCACTATACAACTACAAATGGCTTTGCTCTACTGACGATGATTCAATCACGTAGGAGTTTTCTTACTTTTTTCCTGTAAGTGGAGGCCTGACTGTTGTTGGACAGCTAATATCTGGATTTCTGCTGTGAATTGGGCGTTCTTAAGATCACTATGTATGTACGTATTCAGTAAATACCAAGGTCAATTGACCACTTTACGTAGAATCAAGCTCTCTTTCTTTCTTTCTCTCTCGCTTTCATTTTCTCTCTAACGTTTCTCTTTTCTCTAACGTTCATTTCTCTTTTTATTTTTCCTGTAAATGTCTTTCTCCCTCTTTAACTTTTTCAAGCAATCATGTAAGAAACGTTGTTCGCGCGTTACATTTGCGAAATTTAAACAAAATTTTATTCATTAATCCATTGATTTTCTCTCTCTCTCTCTCTCTCTCTCTCTCTCTCTCTCTCTTTCACTTTCTCTTTCTCTTTTTCTCTATCCTTAATTTTTTACAAAAGTCGTCTCGCGACCTAAATTTGGCTTTTTTTTTTAATAAAACGATATTCATCATTTAGCCTTTTGGAGTTGGTGTATCCGCGTGAATGGCTTTCCTTGGCGTAAACATGTTCCATTACGTTTATGTAACAATATTAATTATCATTGTAAATAATGGTGAGGAATAAAAATCCGCCCTTTTTCCCTTTTTTCAGTTTTATAAAGATGTTTAAAATTGAAATATTTAGAGTGGAACAGTGTGTTCTTTGTTCGTTTGACTGATTAGTTTAAATTTAGTATAACTGGTTATTTTTATTTATATATCAAGATGGAGGGAGATTGAAAAAATGAGAAAGAAAGTGTGCATGTGAGAAGGAGAGAGAGCGAGTGGCATTCTACCAGTTGATTCGACGTGTATTAAAACTTGCAAAATGTGACGCCATCCATTCAGAATGTATTGTACACATTTCTCCTTGGAATGACGAACAAGGGGTCTGTTTAAGACATTTCTTGTGATACAAGGCGAACCAGGATTAACCAAACGGGCTTGATGTAAAGGGGCTCAGTAGCTTATGTTCTCTTCAAGTACATCCCGCTGATGAATACGCGCAACCTGCATTATTCATATCGGTGTACACGGCTCACATAAAGTAATTGGGCTAAAACATTCCCTGTGTTTGTGAGGCTGAGCCAGTCAGAAAGGAATTACCTATCACTTATTTCACAACACAAATGTTTTCTAGTTGTAAGAACGTTACTCAACCACATTCTTAATACCTAAACACATTTTTCAAATAAAGATTTTATGTTGTAACAATAAATTCCTAGTGTACATTTTAGACCATGTTTGTGCAATAATGAGAAAATCAAGTAAAAAATACACATACAAACTTCTCACTGCCAACACCCGAGTGATTCTTGACACCGGCCGGTAGTTTATTAGAAAAAAATTATCACAGTTTGAACTGCCGATGGACTGCTAGAAATGATAGGTTCTGAATAGGTGTGTATGTACGTACATGCGTACACAGATTTGAGCTTATATAAATTTGTAATCAGTAATCAGTAAGTGTTATTTACTATGTGCTACCCATATCCGCTCGTGCAAACAGAATATGCAAAAATAAATTTTAAAAAATCCATTTTCTTATAGGTATGTACATAGGTAATAAAGATTCGGGATTACATGCATTCCAGATCATTTTCTCGGTACTTACTGAAAACCTTTTTCGTAAATATTCGTATTTTTATAAATATACTGTACAATTAAAAATATACGATAAATAATATACAATTAAAAAATAAGTGTTTTATGACATTTATGTGTAATTTATTTAGAAATTGTGAGATGCGGTCTGCTGTGATGTAGGTTTCAAAAAAACATTTTCTTTATCGTGCCAACGTTTCGATCTTTTATTGAGATCATCTTCAGCGCCTGGGATTTACAAACATTGTTTACATTTAACAAATACATTTGTTACATTTAGGATGTGGAAAAGTGAATTTATACAATGCAAAATATATTTTATATTNTTTTAAATTGAAGTAATCAACCTTTTTATATTTATTTTTGTTTTAAATCCATGTCGACCCACGGATTGGCTCCTCCTCAGTACATTTACAATTAGACTCGTGAAGGTTTTTTAATGTATTGAGAAAGAGATCAATTTAAACTACATACCACCCAAAAATTCTGATAATTAAGACATTAGTACAATAAAAATATAATTTTCTTTCCAAAAGAAATTTAAAACCGAATTTCTGATGATATAAAATTACAATGCTCTCCGTTCAAAAAAGATTTATTACTATTTCATAAATTTAATAAAACGACAACCAATTCTATAGATTTCATTTCAGTAAAATGTTTATTGAACTGAATCTTTTGTTGGTGGATCATATTTCATTCCAGACCGTTCGCAACTTTGACCCACGAACAAAAATATATTCGAAGAAACCTGTGAAAATTGTTTCTCAGCTAGGAACCCTGTAAAAATAAAACGATACTCTGACAGGCGTAAATATCTGTCAATTTTCTATTATCGTTCCGTTGATCGTGAAGCAATATTTTTTCACGAATATGAAAAGCAAAAAATTATACTTGTTTTGTATGAAACTGTGATAATTGTAATAAAAACGTTCCAATTAACATTCAAGATAAATGGAGGATTGAAAAACTTAGAATATTAGTAGTTCGTAGTAGCTTCTTGGATATCCTCTTATGGGTCTCGCCGACAATGGAGAAAGGCGATATGTTGTCTCCAAAAGGAACTAAACTAAGAATATTTAAATATAGGTAATAAAGAATTAAGAGAATGTGTGTTGTCTGATTAAAAAAAGATAAATAAACATCTTACCTCTTAACCAGACATATACCAAATTAAGTTCTAACTTGCATTAAATCTTATTAAAAATAGATCTTTTGATGATTCACGCCGAGAGCTAGCAGAGAAACTTTGTGTAATTATAGGTTTTTCAAACATACTCCTGATCCAATTTAAAAAAAAAAAAAGGTAGAGGACATCGTCCGTTTTTATACAATTTATTCTGGTTGGCTCCGAGTTTGATCAATATATTTTTTAATTATAGATGTAGACACGTTGTAAGGATTTTTATGATTTCACTTTACAGCAGAGATTGCCCTAAATTCGTCTAGCTCCCACAAACAGGAAGTCATTGTTACACTACTGAGGCGATTTTTTATCGCCTGCCCTTAACGAATATTTCAGCAATTATGAAGGTGCAGAATTCATTATTGAGATCTATACTTTTCACCCTAAATTGCAGGTCTATCTACCTCAATTGCAGGTGAACTCCATTTTTTTTCTTTTCGATCTATATAGATCTATTGTGGAACCTCTATGAATTTTAGATGTACCTTGGAAACAGTACTTTCCCATATAAGACTAAGCATTTTCTTTGTCGAGCACCTCTTTTCGTGTGAGAATTGCGGATGTGGCTGTACCGTAACGAGGCTAATGTTTCCCATTCACAAAGAATAGTGCCGATGTCTCTCGTTACACCTTACACAGTCGGAATGTTCCTGTTTCTCCTTTGCCCATCTTCTTTAGGTGGTTCTTAACAGGGCAGTAGACGTTCTAGAGGCCTATAATTTTCTTCAAATTCTGCCTGCAGAGAGAGGGAGGAGTTTGTTCACTTTATTTTTTGAGGTATTTACAAATCTCTTAGTTTGCCTCATACCTGGTTCTTTTGTCCACAGCTTGAATTTTTCCTTCTCAAGCCGTTTTACCGTTTCAACGCAAGCATTCCTGTGTTAGTAGTGGCTCCGGTCCTTTGGGTGAAAGGGCTTCCCCTTTTTTTTGGCTCAACTACATGGTTACGACTGCAACTGCAAAACTAACGAGTGCAAAACTAGTCTAACATGAGGACATTAGACCTATCCGAAGCACCTGTAGCCGTTCACACCATCATACTACATTTACTCACCTACACACAACGAACGTAGTATAATTATACATTATTAAAAACGTAAACTTCCGTTCTCAGTAAATTAAAAAGATGTTTGAAAATAAAAATAAATAAGATTTTAGATTGACTTCAACACGTTCGATTCGGTAATTTATTTTAAACAGTAATATGTTTTTTCCCCTAAAAGTTTACTGGGCGGAACTTCATAAATTCGTATGAAGCGATGCTTAGCAAGCTTAAGAAGACTGAGTTCCCGAGAGAGGGCCTTCCGCAAAAGTGGGGCACCCGAGCACAAAATAGAATTTGTCCTTCGTGACGTTCATAAATATACAAGGTGAATTTTGTCAAATCTCTAGGGATTTTTGCTGAACGAACTATGGCAAGAGGATCAAAAGATTTTCCGGTTAGGTCTTAATCTGCGACTTTTCCATGATCACTATTTACAAACTTTCTTGTAAATTGTTATATTTTCAAAACGGTGTATAGTGATGTGAACGTTGTGTATTAAATTCTTTACATACCAAAAAGGCGATATATATATATATATTAGAAAATAATTATTTATATATATATTGATTGTCGATCAATGACGATAGTGGTATGATACTATAAGTCAACACCTAGCTATTATGATGACTAAACTTGAGACTATAACGGTAATTTGAAAACCAAATTGGAGCCATTCTGAAATTATGAAAATTGAAGCAAAGCTTCGAGGAGTCGCAAATGCAGTGACTCACGAGCTCAGAAATGGACAACCCTCCATCCTTTTTAGGATAGACCATGTCAACGAACAACTGGAACTGAGGAAGTAGGTGCAGTCAAATACCATATCAGACATACCAATCGATGACACTATTTTAAACCGTAACTTTACAAACAAGAACAAGTTACACATACAAGAAAGGGAAGAGTGGGCCAAAGGAATACCTCTGAAGGCAAATTTCTTCCGGTGTACTGACGACTAAAAAAACAGATAGAGGTAAGCTGGACCCCTCGGGATGAATCCGACGACTGAACCCATTTTAAATTTAGATAAGTTTGCTAAAGTTATCCATTCTGAGCTCATGGTAATCTTAAAATTGAACGCTTCTTGAATTCCTGGAGTCACCAGTTAGTGGTCCAATGACCTGAACTAGGCAACGGTCCCGGGGCATTCGGGACAGAGACAACATAAAAAAAAGCCATTATGGATTCTCTAGGCCCGAATCCAATTGAGGCCTACTACCATGTATCCAAAAATTCACCCAAAGTGCAGAAACATTGTACAGATACTGCGAGGATGAAGAGAAGACCACGGGACACATTTTATGTTTTTGTCAGGGTATATGCAAATGAGATTCTTGCAAATAGGAGACAAAAATCCGCAAGCAAGATCATGCACTAAAGATCCGCTGGAAAGCTTATGGAATTTAATTAACAACCTGAAGCTAGCCAGTGGTTTATAAAATTATAGTCAATACATCTCGGGTATAAATGCAGAAGAAGTTGTGGCAATCTTGTTTATCACTACCTCTACTTGTAAGGTGGCTATTTCTTAAACAATAAAAATAATAACAAAATTAAATCTATATAATCTTTACTACAATTAATTAAGGTTTTTAGTTGAGATAAAAAGGTCAATGGCATGAGCGGGATTCGACCCCACGATCTTCGGCTAGATACGCGAGGATTCGAAGTTGTGGAGCAGCGGCGTATCTAGCCGAAGATCGTGGGTTCGAATCCCGCTCATGCCATTGACTTTTTTTAACTCAACTAAAAACCTTAATTAATTGTAATATATTAATTGGTCAAGCGGACCACGAAATAGTTAATTTAATAATCTTTACTGTTGAAATTATTTACAATATTCACAATTTTGTACTTTGCATGCACATCTATTTATTTTTAAAAATAAATATATACAAAAACCAAATGAAAATAAAATATTACTAGTTACCAAATGTATACAATTGAATAGTTTTTGAAATAATTGCTTGGGAAAGCTGGATGCAATGCTGTCCGATGGTTTGGGTAACAAACTTAGAATCGCCTATGCATTACTCCGATTGGGTTCAGCCTGGTAGTAAGTACGTACTTCCGATCCAAACAGATTTTTCATAAGAATGTGAGGCGTATACGATTTACACAGATGGAAATATTGGTTGCGCCTATTTTGTATACAATAACTCTATGAAAATAGCATATGGAACGTCCTTGAGGAAGGATGCGCCAACAACCACGCTGAATTTCTGGCAGTTCTAAAAGATATCCATTGGATCAAACTCAAAGTAAGCCAAACATTTACGCCAATTAAAAAAATTATTTTTCGTACTGTCAGCCAGGTATTTCTGTTTGCTTTAAAAAATCCCAGGAACCATGATTTTTTTGTAGAAACCATTCGGAAAGAGCTGATTACCTTGACAAAATGTGTGGAGAGGTAATTTTCCATTAGGGCAAAGCTCTTGAGGAATAAGCGGCAACGAGGTGGCAGACCGTTTAGCTAAAGAAGCTGCAAGGGACGAAAATGCCGAGAGTACTTTCAAGATGGGATATACTCGGATAGCCATTGAAGAGTGGGAACAGACGTGGTATACCTTACACAAGGAAAAGCAGACCTGGCATTAAAAAAAGAAAACAAATTATAATTCCACAGAAACATAAGCTCAGATAAGTGTTAACAGGTCAAGGCAACTGCAAGGCATATCTTCACCCTTCTCGGGCTGGAGACGTCGACAGCACGCCCATCGACAGACTGTCACGCAGACGTTCTCTCACCTCGCCATAAAATTACCACTTTACATAAGACACAGAGCACTCCTGATTGCTGCATCGTGCTGCGGACGAAGATGGCCGGTTTTCCAACAATGGTAGTTCGAAGAAGACCTCAGGGCCTGTTTTATTAATTTTATAAATCAATTAGACATTTAATTTTTATAATTTGAATTGTTAAAATAGTATGTTAAAGAGATATTTGTTTATTTTGTTTGTATAATTGTTTTATCAACATGTTATATCTATGTATGGTTCATGCTTTTTCTTGATCCATAAAAAAATTATAATAATAATAAAATTGCTGACCAATAAAAATAGACCCGCAGGACGCAGGTAAAGGATCGTCTCCGGTCGAAGGCAGAGCGGACCTGTCCTGTGAGCATTCCCGGTTAAAGTTAATTTTAAACATTACAATATTATTAACTTAAAATCTTGTAAAATTTTGACAAAGGTTTTAAAGACGAGTAAGAATTAATAGGTACCATTTGTACAATATTACCTATGTCATAATACTCTTACCGTCTTGTTTATTTACTTTGTGACGAGTCGTCGAATTGAAAAAGCGTCTTTACGCTTTGGGCGAACACCGGACTTATTTAGAAAGTTTGGTCACAGGGTGCCATTCCGCCCGGGGACAAATTGAGAGGCGGTGCGAGTCGGAATTTATGAATGTGGAAGGTAGTTTGCCGGGGGGCCGCACGTAGTATTTTCATGGGGCGGGGGGGGGAGCATCAATGTGGTTGCATTGCGGTTCCTTTCTCCCCAATCTCGCTCTTCTCATAGTTGTTTTCTTGTTGGCAATTCCATTTGTTCCGACTGAGTACTGAGCCAGAAAATATATACGCCTATAAGTTTAAAAAATTTTCATCGAAAAAGGACAATAACCGTAACACAGGTTTAAAAGACAAAAAGTCATTAATAATTGCGTACACATACGCATAATATAAAGAAATTATTGCATTTAAAAGTCGAGCATAACCTGACAATAAAGATTAGTTTAATTTTATCAATTATTTGCTTATTCGTTTGTTTTGAAATATCTGTTCAACATTACGGTTTAGTGGATAAACCAGAGTATTACGTACCAAAAAAGTAATTAATCTATTTTTATTTAGAAATCGTGAGATGCGGTCTGATGTGATGTAGGTTTCGGAAAAACATTTTCTTTATCGTGCCAACGTTTCGATCTTTATTGAGATCATCTTCAGGGCCTGGGCTTTACAAACATTGTTTCCATATTACAATTACATTTTGGATGTGGAAAAGTGAATTTATACAATGCAAAATATATTTTATATATTCAATCAAAGTATTTCTACTCACTTAAAGTGTCAATATATAAAATATATTTTGCCTTGTATAAATTCACTTTTCCACATCCAAAATGTAATTGTAATATGTAACAATGTTTGTAAAACCCAGGCTCTGAAGATGATCTCAATAAACATCGAAACGTTGGCACGATAAAGAAAATGTTTTTCTGAAACCTACATGACACCAGACCGCATCTCACGATTTGTAAATAAATATCGATTAACGGTCACTAATCACCACACGTAATTAATCTAAAATTATTTATACTTTTTTTTAAGTGCGTACTTTACACAAATATATAGAAACTGTGTTATTTCTTGAGTTAGATGTTTGACATTGCGGTTGCTCAGATCACCTAGCATTTGTAACAAACTTTCAACAACAATCCAAAACTGACATACACGGAACCTGTAAAAAAATATTTCATACACCTTATTAAATTTTTTTTTCTCGCACTTTAACCAGAGACGGTTGCCTTAATTCTGTCAGACGGCCACCTTACTTAATAGATGGGGCTTCCAAGAGAATCCACGCGTACCTAATTTCAACCGGTAGAAATTAGAATTTATTCTCGTATTAGACTCGGGAACGCTAAATAAAGTTTTATACTACGGAGTTAATTTCTTTTCTGAAAGTGTTAATGTTTTTCCTCCGCGTTTAAATTTTTAAATAGCAACTCACGTTTCTCTTATACTTTTGTAAATAATCATTCAAAAAAAGGTCCGACAGTAAGTTTTCATTCTGCTTACGACCATTGCGGTCGGAAAACAATTCTAACGACTTCTCATCCATGAAAGGCTAATCAAACATTAAATTAAACTAACAAATTTTTAACTATATAAACTTTAAAATTAAAATAAAATATAAACCATTTTAATAAAAACAATTTTAAATATAATCCATCCAAAAAACAACAAGAATTGAACTGTAAACAATTTTCCAACATTAGTCATGCCTGTGTTAGTTTGTTATTAGTTTTGTAAGTTACATCTGCAGGAGTTGGTATAACGAATATTTTAATGCGAACATTATTTAAATTTGATAATTATGAGTAACCACAGTGAATTATATANCTTCCTCTCTCTCTCTCTCTCTCTTCTCTCTCTCTCTCTCTCTCTCTCTAATCTCTCTCTTTCTCAAATCTCTCTCACTCTCTCTCTCTCTCTCTCTCTCTCTCTCTCTCTCTCTCTCTCTCTCAAATCTCCCCCCCCTCTCTCTCTCTCTCAAATCTCTCTCTCTCTCTTTCTCTCTCTCAAATCTCTCTCTCTCCCTCTCTCTCAAATCTCTCTTGCAAAAATCAAATGTATTACATTTTACATAGTGTTAATAAATTGTTAAGTTTTGCAAACTACAATGTAAATAGCAAAAAACTACTTGTATCAACTTTAATATTTCCACACATAACTTATGGTCCAGGAGCAATGTGCGACTTAAATCGTACACAAAACAAAAAATTGAAAGTAGGGTTAAACATGTATATGAGATATATCATGAACCTGAAATAAGACAGTAGTATATAACAAGTTTTTCCAACAAATTTCTCCAAATTAAAGATTTAATCGATTACAGTCTATCGTGTAAAGTTTTTAAAATTTTAAAATTTCAAAAACCAAATTATCTGTATTTTAGTACTCGTCTCAGATTCGTGATAGAGATACTAGGTTTGCAAACTACCGTCTGCGAGTCGTTAAGCACAAAACCAAAACTTTTAATATGTCATTCTCGGCAAAAGGAATACAATAACTTTTTCGAGAATCATAAAACTATGTAAAAATACCGAAGGTTTTTCCAGAATAGTTTTAAAAATCACCCCTTATCAAGTTATGATTCATGCTAAAAATTCACTGTCCTAAATTAGCTTCTTTTGTTGTTCTTGTTTTTTTTAGTTTTTTATATTACTATTTAGAGACTAGAAGTTTTATTTCTAGATTTTTATTGACAATTTATAATTCATTGTACTGGATTTTATTGAAAAAGGATTTTTGTTCATTTGTTTTATTGGTAATTTTTTTTAAATTGTTCAATTATTCTGTAAATTACAATATTTATTTCAACGGGAAAATTGAAGTAAATACATATGTGGTTCAACGTAAAATGAATAGATGTAAATTATTGACACAAAAATCAGGTTATTCGATGTAATTAGTGTTTAATAAACTAAAAGTCGAGTAAAGATAGTAACTATTGTATTTCACATTGGATGTAATAATGGTCCTTGGGAGCAAATCTTATGTGATTGATAAATAAAGCGTTCATCATCATCTCTCTCTGTATTTTTTTATATCTATGCTTCTCTATTAAATACGTATCACTTAATTTGTCTTCGTATCTCTGTATATAAGTACATCTCCAACTACAACTGTTTCTTTCCATGATCGGTTTTTTTCCATGAGACCTTTAAAAAAAACACGGTTTATTTAGGGATTAACTCGAAAAGGGTTGAGAAATCGGTCAAAGTGGAAGGTGGCCAATTGAAAGCTTATTAAAATTTCCTATCGATTGCCAAAGGGCGTCGCTCCAGGACGATTTTCTGGCTACAAGCGCATTTGAAGTTTTCGTAAAATGTGCAAAAATTGACACCTTCCAGAAGCCATGAATTTATTGATGAATGACTGAAGTTAGGAAAACATTTTAAAAAGCCATCTGGTTCAGCGTAAAATTTTCTAAAAAATGAGATATAGCGCAGGTCAGAGACGTAAAAGGATGAGAAAATATGTATTTCCAAATTTAGTTATTTTTAGTGTTAAAACGAGGTGGTCGGTTTTTTTTATGGACATATCCTACCGTCTGTCTTTCTGTTTTTCTCTCTTCATCCCCGCTTACTCTTTCTCCTTCTTCTTTTTATCATTATAATTAACTTTCTTTCTTATTTTTACTCTTTTTATTTCTTTTGCTGGTTTTCCCGCTCGCTCTTTCTGCCACCCACACAATTTTTTTAATAATATTTTTCAAAATATAAAAATCTATATGGTAAAATTCCATGCGAATATGTATACAATCAAAATGAATTCTATGAATTACAGAAGAGGTAAAATTTCATATTGTTTTGTCGTCTGTCTTCCTTTTTACCTTTCGTCTTTCAGGTTCAACATAAATCGGCAAAGATAAACCGTCTCATCATTTCGAAACAAAATCGTTAAAAACGAAATCGGAACATTGCGAAAATGATAACGTAACTTTAGAATGTATTTAACTTGTTGCCCAACACGTAATAAACAAGAGTTCTTGTTACACGCCAATTTGATTCGGCTTACAGCCCTTAGTTTACTAATGCGGCTTAATCTCATTGACACGCAAGGCGATCAGTCTTGGCCTTTATCCCTGTGTCGATTACAAACAGTTTTCGCCCATATTTCGCACTATATTATTTTATTTATGAAATTATTAACAATTCGTCTATATACTAATCTTATTTTTCTGGTTTTGTTTCAGATCCTGTTCATTTCATAACCATTTCCATGTATACATACAAATATAAATTATTTATTTACATTTGTTAGGATGTTTCGGGAATTTACACTCATCATCAGTACCTATATTATTTATAAAAAGAAATAAGTATAACAATGATATTCATATTTAACAACATTTTATTAAAAATAATTTAGGTTTTTAGTTGAGATAAAAAAGTCAATGGCACGAGCGGGATTCGAACCCACGGTCTTCGGCTAGATACGCTGCTGCTCTACCACTTGAGCTATCGTTACCTCGATCCACTCGGACACCAACTGCCCACCTCAACCGGACCTTTTGAATTTTCCCTCCTTTTTGCCATTTTTCAAATGTCGTGTAATCGGGTTGGATTCTCGACGACAAATGAAATGGCCATGGAGAGCTTTAGTGAAGTATACTTCATTTTTAATCATTAAATTCACTAATTTCGTGGTCCGCTTGACCAATTAATATATTACAATTAATTAAGGTTTTTAGTTGAAATAAAAAAGTCAATGGCACGATCGGGATTCGAACCCACGATCNGCATTGGCTATGATGGAAAAAGGTTATCTATTGTTTATTAAATGCTCAATTTTGTTAAACGATTTTTTTATTTAAAAACTATTTTTGGTGTATTTTTACTATTTTTTATCTCATTTTTTCATAATCACTTTAATTTATTTTATGTGTTTTTTTTAATTTTACAGTCATTTTTCAGTCTTAATCTTATTCTAAGGGTTTGTTCTTAAATTTAAAATGTTGGATTTTTATTTTTTTAAATCAGTTTTTAAATAAGTGTGTGGTGATTAGTGACCGTTAGTCGATGATTATTCGGAAATCATGAGATGCGGTCGGGTGTGATGTAGGTTTCAGCAAAACATTTTCTTTATCGTGCCAATGTTTCGATCTTTATTGAGATCATCTTCAGGGCCTGGGATTTACAAATATTGTTTAAATTTAACAAATACATGGAGGATGTGGAAAAAAGTGAATTTATACAAGGCAAAAAATATTTTTTATATTCAATGAAAGTATTTCTACTCACTCAAAGTGTTTGTTTTCTGCGTAATTGTGTCATTTTTGCATGTCTTTTTTCCCATCCTCCATGTATTTGTTAAATGTAAACAATGTTTGTAAATCCCAGGCCCTGAAGATGATCTCAATAAAGATCGAAACGTTGGTACGATAAAGAAAATGTTTTTCTCAAACCTACATCACACCAGACTGCATCTCACGATTTCCCAATCATTTTTTAAATAAGTTTGACAATTTATTTTTATTTAAAGATTTTATGATTTTTCAGATTTTTTGGTATCAGAATATAATTAAAAAAATTGGCTGTAAATCATTTTTTCGTTATATATATTCAAAAATTAGTCTTATGAAATGGGTTTTAATCAAAATCGATAATGTGAGCGTTGTTTTTTTAATTGGGTATGTTTTGAGAAACATTTACAAGAAAAAAAAGAAAAAAGAAAGAAATTTACATGTTGAGAAAGGCTTGTATTTTTTTATATTTTATACCGTTGTTTTGGTTCTTTAGTTTCTTGGTTTGTAGGCNAAGATGGGCATATTTTAAAATATTGCAGAGATTATAATAAATCATAATTGTAATATAATGTAATAATAGGGGATTTTATTTATGTGTAGAATGAATTTATATAATAATAATAAATATTTATTTAAAAAAAAGGATTTTATTAAAACGAAAGATTTTTAATAAAATGCTGTAAAATACGAATTTCAATGTTGTATGTTATGTATTTTTATAAAAAATTATCATCCTGATGATGGGAGTAAATTCCCGTAACGTACCATAAATGTTAATGATAATAATAGAGAATGAATTTACGTTTTTATTAAAAAAAAAAAACCACTTAGAAATGTTATCTAACATAAACCAATTTTTAAATGCTAAAATGTACGAAATATTGAAATGGAAAAGAGCTTAACTAAAAGCGTATTTTTCACTACAGATTGATAAGAATTATCAGAAAATATTCTTGCAATGTCAAACGAGCATTTTTTAAATTATTTATTTTGAACTATCGTAACCTACCGGCACGTTATTCATTTCAATTCCCATATTGAGATATACTTCAGTTATTGGGATGCTTAACAAGCTAAAACATCAGCATTGTTTCTGCCTAAGACGAACGAAATAGTCATCAAACATTTGCCTATGTTAAATTATCAAATATATTCCTAGGTAGTCCTGTAACCAAGTCAAAACATTTATGATATAAATATTTAATCACAATTATTGATAAGTTTGTCCAGGAAAATTAATATAATATAACCTTGTCGATGTTTTAGTATGCTGACTTTCGAGATAATTTGAATTTTACACCATGCTAGAATTATAAAGCTGTTCTAAGTAAGCAGACGTTACAAATACATATTTATTTTTTTAGCAACTTTCTTAAAATGGTATTTGTCGGTTCATGAATATTCAATTTGAACGATACGTCGATATCTGTGCATTTTGACACACCGCATGGAAATTGTATAAATTTTCTTTCCCGAAAGGACGTTGTAAAGTGCGTCGTACGCCGGCATTCATCCAATTTTAACATCGATTATCGGAAATTTAATCTAAAATGGCTGACCATCCTAATCCGCAAGGAAACATTATTTATGTCTAATCGATGTTGGTCGGTGGAAATAAAAAGTGGTTCTCGTCGGCGGATAGTAGGTAACAAAAAAAAAAGAGAAGCAACTCCCAAAGGGCGTTCGAGGACTTAAAGTTTTCCCATATAAAAGTTTTAATTATTGCTCTTGGAGACAGCCCAAGTTATTGAATCCGGAGCCGGATAAGATGTCGTGATGTCTTTTTCTAAATCGGTTCTTATCGCAGAAGTAGTTAACAAAGGGTCAATGGTTTTTCTTAATTACACATAAACGTAATTATCAAAACTAAGTTTTTAATTAGATTTCTTTTAAATCAATAGAATCATTATCGTGTTATCAATTTTGTTCATCTTTCGAAGGGGAAAAACGAAGATTAATTAGAAAAATAGCCGGTAGTAATTTGGTGAAGAGATATTTTTCGGTATTACCAAGTTAATGGTAGGTAATTAAAAACCGTTGAATTAGGCTATTTAATAATAAATAAAGTTTTTGTTCGTTCAACTAATTTCTTTATTATCAATACCTCAATGCGGTAGATCGGTTATTTTCACTTAATAAAGTAAAACGATTTGTTTAAAAAATAAATAATAATGATTCTTCTTCTGGTAAAGATCACTGGAGATCTGGTCTGATAATTCTTTTCATTTTCAATTTTAATGGGATTTTTCTTTCACAGTGTCAAAATACAAAAGTCTTACAGTTTGCCCCTTTTTTATATATTTAATTCATGAATGGTGACAAGCTATGATAAATTAAATTTTTAACAAAATTTCTTTTTAAAGAGAAATATTACAAATCGGCCATGGCTCCTTTCAACTTATTTTTGTGAGCTCGGCGAGATAAAAAATTGTACTGGGCATTAACGGAGTTCAACGTCGTAAGTTATCGAAGCCCTCGATTTGTCTTAATTTGTGCTCTGACGGCAACGATTGATCTTTACACGAGTTCAAACTCTGAGTATGGTTTTTTTTTTCGAACGAACGTACAAGGAAAAACATGTGTTTTCTATAACTCGAGACAAGAATTGAACCATTACTACTACTACTACTACTACTTACGTCTTTATTTTTTAATATATATACAAAGTTTCCAATTCGGAAATATGTATTACAAAACAAAAACAACCAAGAAGAAATTGAACCATTATTTAACAAAAAATAATGAATGAGATATCTACATCGTTAAAATATAACAAATAAAGTATTAGTTAATTGATTTTCTTTTTATTGATTAATAATAACAACTTTTGGCTACTAGCTTAGAAAATCATTGTTATTTGCCAATTGTCACCACCTCTGGTCGTTAGCAGCCAAAATTCGGCGTCCGCAAGGATGGAAGATGTGAGCCCAGTGACCAGTGGGTGTTACAATAGACAGAGCACAACGTTCAGTAAGAACCAAACATGGTTCATCAACACGCAGATATAACAATTGTTGTAAGAATCGCACCGAAAATCGACAGTCGGTTTGGAGTGGATAAAGAAAAAAATACTACTTACATTAGGTCATTTCAGGCCTGGCTATTTCGTAGAGGTTGGGTTTTGTTATGTCAGATGCGTTTCGGCTTTTCGCCATCTTCAGTGCTGGGTTAAACAAAATCGTTAATAGGAAACGGAAGATTTTGAAAAGAAGGCACGCAAGCCGAAACTGCTAAAGGAGAGGCAGACCAAACAGATCCGAAACTACTTCATTACTATTAATTAAGGTTTTTCGTTGAGATAAAAAAGTTAATGGCACGAGCGGGATTCGAACCCACGATCTTCGGCTAGATACGCCGCTGCTCTACCGTTTGAGCTGTCGTGACCTCGATCCACTCGGACACTAACATCCCATCTCAACCCCACGTTTTGAGTTTTCCCTCCTTTTTGCCATTTTTCAAATGTCGTGTAATCGGATTGGATTCTCGACGACAAATGAAATGGCGACGGAGAGCTTTAGTGAAGTACTTCATTTTAAATCATTAAATTCACTAATTTCGTGGTCCGCTTGACCAATTAATATATTAAAATTAATTAAGGTTTTTAGTTGAGATAAAAAAGTCAATGGCACGAGCAGGATTCGAACCCACATTCTTCGGCTAGATACGCCGCTGCTCTACCACAGCAGGTAGAGCACAGGTAGAGCAGCGGCGTATCTAGCCGAAGATCGTGGATTCGACTCCCGCTCGTGCCATTGACTTTTTTATCTCAGCTAAAAACCTTAATTTATTGTAATATATTAATTGGTCAAGCGGACCACGAAATTAGTGAATCTACTTCATTACATTACCACCTTCATCCAAATTTTTCAAAATTCCCATCCCATTTTGCAACATATATTGTCACCTGCTTCTGTCTGTCTAACAGACCTGTATTAACTACTTCTGCATTACTCAGCTAATTCAAATTTCAATAATTTGAACATGGCTAGGTCCCAAGGAATTATATCAGCCAATTTTTACAGTTTTGATCAAAATTATAACCAAAAAAGTTAGTTGAAAATCGAATGGTTAAATGTTGTTAAATAAAATATTTGAGGAACTCGATAGACTCGGATGTTCTTGGTCTGTCTATTCTCGCTGGTTTCGTCTAACAGGCAAGTTCAACTTTCTGACGTTTCGCATCCTCAAGTGGTTGGGTATGATACTGGTTGATCTGAGCACACGTTCGTGATTATGACTAACCCTAAACATAACACGGAACATGTCAAAATACCGACAGACTAATACATTGAGGATGACTAAAATTATAAAAACCTATAACAAAAAGAAATATCACATTTCATATCTGTTCACCTAATGTATGTTTGTATTATTTCTTATTGTTTTGTGAATAATAATCAACAAGAGGTGTGAATGTAACTTTTTAGTATGGATGGAGGGCTCATCCACAATTACCCTGAGAGATATCGCGATTCTGAGGTACTGCGAACGATGTCTGGTGTGTGTATCTAATTTATTACCGCAAAAGTGAAAGTTTTCCCCAATTACCCCGAGGAATATCGAGCAAACTGGGGAAGAGTGAATGTACCTTAGGGTGTGAATATAATTTATTGGTATATATTGAGGGGCTCATTCACATCGTGTACCATGAGGAAGTGTGAATGATGTCTGGTGTGTGAAAGTAATTTATTAGCGCGAATGACGGGGTCATAATTACCCCAACGGATATCGGATATTTTGGGGTAATTTTGTATTTTGTAAAGTCTGGGGTGTGAATGAAACCTATTAATATGAATTAAGATACTCATCCCCAATAACCCCACGGGATACGAGTACTCTGGAATATAGTGAATGCTAGCCAGACTTTCATGTTTTATTTATCATGTTTTGTATGTGTTTGTTAAGTTGCAGAAAAGAGAAATTTTTAAAACTGCAAGATGATTTGTTTGTTGTATTACACAAATTTGTAAGTTACTCAGAAGTAGAGAAGCATGAACTTTTAATATGCTGTTAAATAGCATTTATAATGATTTTTCTGAATTATTTTAATTCGTATAACTGATAACACTTTGATGAGTGTTGTTTTGTTTTCTCTTTCGTGGAAACCGGTATAATGGGACGAACTTTGGGCAGAAAATGAAACCCGCATAAGCGATAATAGAAAGGGTTTAATCATCTTAAAGTTCATCCATTTTGAAAGTAAAACTTTATTATTAATTACGCCAAAAGTATGAATTATTTTGCAACCAAGAAACTATGAGCAAATGAAGTTTGATAAATGGCATCGTTGGCGTTTCTCGTCCTAAAAATCCTGATGAACACTTACAACGTCAACTATTGTTTGTTTGTTTGTTTTATTTTTTGATACACATTCTCCTGGGAGAAAGTTGAGTTAAAAATCCAAGGGAGGAAATAACAGTGGGGCACTTGTTGATCCCCACGCTATGTGAACAATGAGCAGCAGATGGAGACACTACACTCGCACTTAGCGTTGAATTTATTGCACTATAACGCAGGCTCTTCCCAAGATTATTTTGCATCATCCTTGCCATAAATCAAAGCTATGTTTAAAGTCCTTGTTGTCTGGCAGTATAACCTAACATACTACATCTTACCTTATTACTAGCCTTAATATAATATTATATTTGATTAGTCAATATAAAAAATCAGGGATAGCAACATCACATATTTAACTTGTCTCCTAGTAACATAGTAAAATAAGGTTAAAAAAATGAGAAATTTTTTTCTCAGCCCATGATATTTTGTTGGCTTAAATTTTTATCGACCTACTTCATAGCCTCCCCTTCAAAATGTTATTATATAACAATATTAATTATTTTTTAAAAACTAATGTTAATGTGTGGTGATTAGTGACCGTTAATCGATATTTATTTAAAAATTGTGAGAGGTCCGGTGTGATGTAGGTTTCAGAAAAACATTTTCTTTATCGTGCCAACGTTTCGATCTTTATTGAGATCATCTTCAGGGCCTGGGATTTACAAACATTGTTTACATATAACAATTAAATTTTGGATGTGGAAAAGTGAAATTATACAATGCAAAATATATTTTTTATATATATTCAATCCAAGTATTTCTACTCACTCAAAGTGTTTGTCTTCTGTGTAATTGTGCCATTCTTGCGTGTCGTGTCGAGAGTGCCAGTGAGATTTTGCTATTTTGTGTTTATATATGTTGGATTTTGAAGGGGTGGGGAAGGATGTCGGTATAGAAAAGACATTTTTGGATAAGGCGTCGGATTCTTTGAAGCGAAAAGAGCCTGTTGTTTGTAAATCCCAGGCGCTGAAGATGATCTCAATAAAGATCGAAACGTTGGCCCGATAAAGAAAATGTTTTTCTGAAACCTACATCAAACCAGACCGCATCTCACGATTTCTAAATAACTAATGTTAATTTTGTAACACAATTTCTATAGCCTTTATTTCTCTATTTCGACTTCAGATTTCTTTCTAATCTAGATTTGACACTAACACACACTGAAATAAATGTATTCAACGACAAAAAAACGGTGCACGTATTTGTTTATTTTCTATAATAATTTGGCATAAAGATTCCTAGTTGAATTAAAACGTTATTAAATCGTTTTTTTCCCTACATTTATAGGGTTATAAGCCTTTTGCTCTCTTTAGATTAAAAATAAAGAGATCGGTTCAATTTCATCCTTTCCATAGCCAACTTGTCGAGTGAGTTAATTGGTTTTTTTTTAATGGGTTTCTTTCATGAAACAATAAATTTCAGTAAAAAAAATTCTTAAATTTGGTTTCAAGTCGAGAAAATCTCGCCCGAAGACACGTTGCCCAATTCCCACGGGTAAGCGGGGCTCTACCATCCACAATAATCTACAGCGGCTAAAGGCCACCGGAAAGCTGGAAAAGAAGATAGTGGTCGACCACAATGTACGATAGCTATAGACAATCGTTTTATTGTCCTGACCGCAATACGGTACCGTCATTTTATGTCTTTCTTGATTGGTAGACAACGTCCAACGGTCCGTGATGTAAGGGTGAGCTCTAAAACAGTCATCATCAAAGTACGTGAGAGTAGCTTAGAATCTAGAAGTCCTGCAACATGTTCTCGACTACATCGAGTTGAAAGGTGACTATTTCCGAATCAACACATCGCATGTATACTTGACCATAGGAGGCTGTTCTCTTCACAACTGAGGCCGGTTTGGTTTATGGCAATCAGATGACCGAAACCGTGTGTGGAGATGACGTGAGGAAAATCTTTGTTTCATGTGTCATTACAAAGACAGTCACTTGTATCCACGCCCGTACCTAAATGATTATCATGCTGATTAGATTCTCCCATGCACTAAGTTACTTTGGAGAAGTACCTTTGGAAGCTGTGGTCCCATTTGCTCCATTCATTTGGGACAGTTTGGTTCCCGATTACTCATCGTCAACAAGACAAGAGGATCTTTAACGTTCGCACCTGGCCTATTCGGCCTTATCGGACGTTTTGATTCTCAAGATGAGAGCTGACGCACTTCTGCATACGACGGAAAAGTGTTACCGCCGCAGCATTGGTGTAGTGGTGTCCCGGCCCCTAAGGGTCAGTAGCCACGCTCTCCGCTTGTCCACTCCGAATGGTCGGGCCTGCATTGTGCGTCAGGTCGTACGCCGCACGCAAGGGGCTAACGGGCCGAAATACATCAGCCCGTCCCCCCCCTCGCGTACTCCCTAGATAGAGAAGGCGACTCTATCTCTCTGAGTGTAGAGGCTCCTCCA
>NW_019392657.1:719788-760086 GCF_000648675.2 Cimex lectularius
CAAGTAGCGGAATGCTACAGAGGTAAACAAACAATATCATTTGGAAGAGGATTAATAAGTGTTGACATTCATACAAATGAGTAATCCTGTAAACGTAAACAGAATATTTTATATAGATTTTTTTTAATGAAAACTTAAAATCCTGCATTATTTTCCGGACAACCCGATAAATAGAATCAAAAAGTAATAAACTGTTAGTTAAATTTTAATCTCTCACTAAATTATTTCCCCGTGTTTTCATGTTTTTTTATTCATGTGAAACTCATGAAATTCTGATCTCGTTTAATTTGAATTACATTAAATTAAGTATGTTGTAATTAATATAACGATAAAAATACATAGTTACTGGAATACGAGTGTCCGGTTTATTTTCTTTGAGTGTATGTAACGAAACAGAACGTCAAATTGCTCGTCCAGCATGCGTGGTCGTAGCACGTGATTGTCCATCATCGTTGAAACTTTGCAGACTGGCAGTGGGACAGTTGTCATTGACGTCGGTAAATGTTTGCTTTGTCGGCTCGACCGACGATGGTGTAAAATCAAATCGTCCAACCGAAGGTACAACTGGTAAACAGAACGGTCAAAAGGCAAGCGCCACTCGTTCATATCCTGCAGGGCTTGCGACTGTCCGCTATCTAAACAAATTCCGTTTCGTTTAAACATATTTATTTAATTCTCGTACATCATTTCCTCAAAGCAAAAAACAATACGGAAAACAAAAAAGAATTTTTATATTTTTTTACAGAAAGCTTCCTTCTAATCTAATTATTTACTCAATTAATTATCCTTTTTATCTACGGTTTTGTTTGAGATGAAAAAATTAGTGTCACAAGCGGGATTCGAACCCACAGCCTTTTGGCTCAATACGCCACCTCTCTTCTCAACTCACAACCGTTCGAATTTACCCTCTTTTTGTAGGTTTGAGTTGAGATGAGGAGTTGGTGCCCGAGGGGATCGAAGTCACGATAGCTCATCTCATTTCAGTAAACTATAACTATTCATCATTTCATCTCAACAAATACCTTACATAAAAAGAACGTTTAATTGAAATAATGAATATTTCCGCTAAACATATAAAGATGTATTTAACCTAAATTAAATCTTAGATGTTTACAACACTCATATTTTTATATTTTAAATCAAATTTTTTTGAAGAAAAAGATAATAAACTAAATATTAGTTTATATTACAAAAAACAGGTTAATAAAAATTGCGTTTCGTGGTTGAGTGAGTTTACTGAAATTGTGCATTCAGCTATTGTTTGATAAGCATTAAAACTATACTTAAAAGAATTTTATATATATAGGGTGTATCAACTTATAGAGTCCACGCATTTAATTCGGAAAGATTTTCTTTAGCAAAAAATGGTTTATACAAAACCCAAGTTAATTGTTGCTATGAATCGCGTGGTGTAGATTTAACATCACTTTCTCACCTAGTTGGGAAATGTCACTAACTTTGTTATTTTAAATAAGAATCCCATATTTGTACTGTACAATTCGATTGTACCACGGGGTGACAGAAATGTTCCAGAATCCGGCCCTCTGTCACATTGGGAACGGATTCGTGGTGGCTTGTGGTGACGCCCCTGGCGGGAACTTAGACAGAGGCTGTCTTCTATCTGGGACCTTTCGTGAAGCTTGCGCATGGCCAGCGTATTACCCCCCCGTTCCTCACGGGAGACGTTGCGACCGGACGACAGCATGTAAGCGTTGAGGACGTCATGATCATGCTACAGTCCCTGGGTGCGTGAGTAAGCGATTGGAAAAGGGTAGTGCAATCGGCGGTCTTTGACTCGAGTATGCTTTGCATTGTTGTGCGTATGACCGGCGTGGTACCCTTGGGGAAGCGAAGGATCGGACCACCTAGGCTAGACCTATGGCGTCCCTCGATTACGTGCAGCAGGTTTAGGCTGAGCTCGATAAGAGACCTTTGACCGTAGACAGTGCTCATCTAGGGGGTGGGTAGCAATCCCACTTTATAATCCGAAACCGCTGTCGGGGCGTTCCCGAAAGTTTCTACGCTGGAGGAGCCTCTACACTCAGAGAAATAGAGTGGCCTTCTCTATCTAGGGAGTACGCGAGGGGGGGGGACGGGCTGATGTATTTCGGCCCGTTAGCCCCTCGCGTGCGGCGTACGACCCGACGCACAATGCGGGCCCGACCATTCGGAGTGGGCAAGCGGAGAGCGTGGCTACTGACCCTTAGGGGCCGGGACACCACTACACCAATGCTGCGGCGGTAACACTTTTCCGTCGTATGCAGAAGTGCGTCAGCTCTCATCTTGAGAATCAAAACGTCCGATAAGGCCGAATAGGCTAGGTGCGGACGTTAAAGATCCTCCTGTCTTGTTGACGATGAGTAATCGGGAACCAAACTGTACAGTTCGAATCTCGACTTTATTTTACGGCATTTTTACTGAAAAGAAAATTTTGATAGGATCATTTCTGAGTAATGTTTGACGGAAGAAGCGTGAGTGCTTTTAACAGATGGTATTTCCTGTTTTAGACTTAAAATGCACGGCTTTTACACTATGTTTTTGTGCGCAGGGAGCGTATTTGAACATTTATTATAAACATAAATTTTAGTATATGGTCAACTCTGCAATAATACATAAAAACAAGGGATCTTCGATAACGATTAGCATTAGTCAGTTAATTTAGGAAAAGAATAGTCTCCGAATTGGTTGAAAATGAAATGTCTCAGCTGGTTAGCTAAGGGCAATTTGTTTAGAATAGGAATAGAATTTTTTCGATGTCTGTTTTATTTTTGTGGTGGAACCCCATTATACATATATTTAAATTAAATTTATCTTTTAAATTTGACCGGTTGTGTGAGTTTGTTAAATATGAAAGTTTTCTCCTCGAGGTGAGAGTTCATTAATCAGCAGTTCAGTACTCCGATCATCCAGGTTTTCCTTTTATCAATGATTTTGTCTGTCACTTTTTGGCATTTTGCTATCTTCAGTAGTAGGTTTATGTCAAACTATTAAACGGGTAACACATTTACCCGATTCAACACTACGCGACGCTACCCGAAGCCTCCCGACACAAATCCAAAGTCCAATTTTCCATAAGATTTTATTATCACCTTGCACATCTGCCCGATGTCACGCAAAGCTACCCTACTCTGCGCTCTGCGATCCCCACTGTCCAGATTTTCGTTGAGTAGCATCGAATACAGTCGAAGACAAAAGAACCGGACACTGATATTATTATTTCAAATTATATGTATTATTGTTGTTATATTAATTACAACATACTTATTTTAATATAAACCAAATTAAACGAGATCAAAAATTCATTGGTTTTCATATAAAAAAGATCATTTTAAGGTTTTGTACCAAATTGATCAAAACACTGGAATATCATTTTTTGATTGAATGAATTTGCCTAACAATTTATTATACAGTTTTATTCATAAAATTTAAATAACAATTTATTACATGGTTTTGCTCATAAAATTACAGCATTTTCAACCAGTAGCGTCAGAAGCAGACACTCATATTTTTTGTAGTTTATTTCGAACTATGTATATGTAATTTTGTCGTTATATTAATTACAACATACTGATTTTAATGTAAACCAAATTAAACGAGATTAAAAATTTATTGGTTTTCATTAAAAAAAGATCATTTTAAGGTTTGGTACAAAATTGATCAAAACACCAGAAAATCATATTTTGATAGAATGAATTAAACTAACAATTTATTACATAGTTTCCCTCATAAAATTTAACTAACATTTTATTTCATGGTTTTGCTCATAAAATTTAACTAACAATTTATTACGTGATTTTGTTCACAAAATTTAATTAACAATTTAATACATGGTTTTCTTCATAAAATTTAACTAACAATTTATTTCATAGTTTTGCTCATAAAATTACACCATTTTCATCGAGTAGCATCAGAAGCGGACACTCATAATTTTTGTAGTTTATTTCGAACTATGTATATGTACTTTTGTCATTATATTAATTACAACATGCTTATTTTAGTGTAAACCAATTTATACGAGAAGAAAAATTCATAAGTTTTTACGAAAATTATTTAATTATGATGGCTAGGCAGAAAAGTTATCAAAACACCGGAATAAGTTTAATTGAAGCAATTAAACTTAACTAACAATTTATTACATGCTTTCGTTATAAATAATGGATTAAGAATTGTACAAGCCGTGCGCTTGACGTCGAATGGATGTGTACACCCAACCAAAAGGAGACGAGGCGTCGGGTAGCGTCGTGACACGTCGCGTAGCGTTGTATCGGGTAAGTGTGTTCCCCGTTTTAACCTGAGAATATGTGTTCAATCTCGTAAACTTGTTGAGGTTTGCCAAAATCTCTAGGAACATAAAACTGTAGTCCTCTTGGATTCGAGTGTTTGAGATTTGAAAGTCATGAGGTGAAAAGGAGAGATTCAGTTGTCTTACTTCGCCTTGCTTCACAACACTTTTCGTACTATTTTCAATTAAAAAACCACAGGGGCATCGGGACAGCTAGCGTGGCAAAAACGAGTCGGATGCTCTAACCATTCGGCCACCACAGTCCTCCTCGTCACGAATTCAATCAAATATATTAAAAATCCATCTGTTTTCGTGTTCTTTTTTGTATAAGGTCTCACTTCAAAATGATGCACCGTAGTGGAATTTCCTATATCATTGATGATAAAGATGATAGAAAACAATTAAACTAAAAAAATATAAGACTAGAGTAAATATTATTTATTAATTAATTAAGGTTTTTAGTTGAGATAAAAAAATCAGTGTCACGAGCGGGATTCGAACCCACGATCTTCGGCTGGATACACCGCTGCTCTACCACTTGAGCTATGGTGACCTCGATCCACTCGGACCTCTCAACCCCACCTTTTGTATTTTCCCTCCTTTTTGACATTTTTCAAATTTCGTGTAATCTATTTGATTCTCGGCTACAAATGAAATGTCCACGGAGAGCTTTAAAGAAGACATACTTCCTTTAGCTTCACTAGTTTTCGTGGTCCGGTTGACCAATTAATATGAAAAATGGCTAAACGGAGGGAAAATTACACTCGTGACACTAACTTCTTTATCTCAACTAAAAACCTTAATTAATTGAAAGATATTAATTGGTCAAACGGACCACGAAAACTAGTGAATTATTTATCAATTTGATAATTTTATTTAAAATGCTCTTAAGATAAAATTATCCCATTGGTTAAAACATTGTTTTCTGATGGGTAGGACGATTATGTGAACAAATCAACTGGTTAGGTCGTTATGAAGTGAACAAAATAGAAGATATGAATTTGAAAAATCCATCTTTCTATCTATTCTCAATTAAACATGATGAATACCTTCAAAGTGCAATTCCCCTCGCCAAACTCTCCAAAATAATGGTCGTATTTCTTCTTTCTTGTGGAAAGGGTTTATTTTTAATTTCGCAAATTTCGCCAGAGAGGGATGTAGGATAATCTGCATTTACCCTGGGCAGAGAATTAAAGGCGAAGAGGAGTGAAGGGAGTGAATTCCGCAGGGAAACAACGTAAGGTCGGGGGAGGTGGGCCTGGCAATAAACAGAAGGAACAGCCCTCCTTCCTATTGGCCTGTGACAGTCTCTTCTAATGAATACCCATTCCGGGTCCGGCTAATAAAAACAATAAAGTAAGACTCGCTTGAACAGAGGCTCTATTGTGTTGTGTTTGAAAGTGAAATCAATTCCGTCTCGAGAGCTACCGATTCCGAGACGCCCTAATACCTCAGCCACACTCCTCATTTATTGTTTTCCCAATCTCCTCTTCCTAGCTACTAAACTTCTCGAAGAAAATGCTCCCTTCACGTTATTATTCGACGTGATACCAGATGCTCCGCGAAAATGGGTTTCCTTTCTAAATAGATTGCCTCGCCCTACGTTCAAACTCACATTTCATAAATTTGCAAAATATTATCCAATCTGTTTGTAAGTAACCGTTTGTAAAGTATTGGTTCTTGAAAAGACAAACCTTGACACGGTTAGGAGTGATCATTGAGTGAGACAAGTATTCTGACAAAATTTGATCGAACGGAACTGTCCAATTTATCGAAATGACAATGTATTTATTGGTAAAATGCCATTTTGTTGGCTAATGCCCAAAATCTGATTAAATTCAATAAAAATAAACACCTATGTATTTTTTTAATTTTTTATTTGTAGCCTATACATACTAGAACATATTACAAATGTACATTTTTTCACATGATTACAGCACTAACATTAATGCCAGCGATGCACCCGGAGGGCATGTGCCATGAGAAACCGACCAATGCTGGCACTGACTGTGATTAAGAGGCAAAGAAGTCTCGAAGCCATCGTCGATTCAGGCGAGTACTCGGAATGCAAATGAGTTCAGATGACTCGAGCAGTATGGTTAGGATGGATCGAAAAGATGGTTGAAACTGAGTGGGGTTAGTTACATAGTAACGAGGTTTGACGATTTTGCTGAATTTTCTTTATTGGAAGGATTAGATACGCTTGGTAAAACCCTACAGCTCAACTCCGGATTTCCAAAGTTGCTGCGGTAAAGTAATAAGTTTAGTTTCGTGTTTTTGTCCGATTTTCATCCTAGAAGTCATCATGGCAATGTGTGGGGATTCCACGTCAGTCTTCTGCCAGTATTTGACTTGAATTGAAGTCAGTATCTCTTTATTGTGGATACACGGTGGAGGGAAATACTGTTTTTTCAGTAAGAATGTACCCTCAGTACATTTTTCTTCAGTCTCGTCCTAAACTTTTTGCAGGAGTCTTTGATAAGCTTCTTGTATGTTGGAGGTAGCTTGGACAGTATTCAGGTTAGATGAGAAAATTGCGGTATTGTCTGCGTAGGATGCGATGATTGTATAAGGGTGCGCAGGTAGGTGAACAGTACAGACCATATAAAGGATGGGACACGGTTTGTAAGGCGGTCGGTTAGGTAGGATTTCAGGATAAGATAATAAAGAGTCCGCAGGAAATATTTAACATTTAAAGCCCGAGTGCCAGACCTTATTAAAAGACAAGGCTGACTTAATACAAACAATAATTTTATTTTCTGTAAAAGTATAAAAAGATGCTATAAAAAATATTTCTAAGTATCGATAATACGTTTAGAAGGGAACCTTCTGATTGAGGGCAATAGTTGCATTATATTAACATAATATAAAATAAATTATTCATACTACAAAGCTCAAAGAAAAATCTATGACAAAAAATTAAAAATCAAAATAATATTAAATATTTTGATGACATTTTAGTAATTATTTTACAGTTCATAAAATTGATTTCGTCTAGAGTACTAACAACAAATTATACTTTAATGCTCATAATTTTCGCAAATAAATGTTTTTTAAAGGTTGCAATCAAAAAATTTTTTTACATTTGTATAGGAATTGTACAAAAATTGTATTTTATTGTTATTAAGATAATAGAAAAAGTTGGGATAATTAACGTTTGGTACCTAACTGAAATGGTGAGGTTGAAATGATGAACAATAAACATTTAGCATTCACTTGTAAATTAATCGAGAGTTGCCAAATTTATTATACTTCAAACAAAAATAGCATAAACTATCTCATTTATGTGTCAAAATTTATTTGATCGAACTTCAATCATATCTTTCTTAGAATGCCAATCCAAAACGTAAATCTAAGTAAAAACTTTTTTTATTGCGTTATGTTCTTGAATATTAGTCAGAGACGATTGATGATATGATGATTGATTATTTTGGGGAAGGGGAGTATTCAGAAAATTCCAATGGCAACGGCGGGAATCGAACCAACGACCGCGAGATCTAGGAACATCTGACAGTATACTCGACTACAGTGGTCCTCCAAAATTAAAGGGTAAGTAAAACCGTAAATTAATAAAATTAATAAAGTTAAATTGAATGAGTGAATTACTGTGGCTGATATATTCATAATTGCATCTCTTTAATGGGCGGTGTAGAGTTGTCGATTGTCAGGTTGCTGTTACCGCTTCATCGTTTGTTTATTTTATGGTGTAGTCAAACTTCGTGATCATATTTGAATCGTTGCTGGACAATTTGTATTTATGTATATCTATTTTCGAGAAAAACATTTAAAATATGATGTCATTATAAAATGATCTATCTAACGTATCATTAATTTAAGTTAAAGAAAATCAACAAGTACCATTGGATGACATGTTTTAAAAAGTGCGTGTATACATGTTTAACTTTTATCTATTGAATTTGTAATGTAATTAGATTGTAGAATATATCTACAACCGGCTAAATTGGCGTTTGAAGAAGGTTTGGCCTCAAGATGGGAATCGTTGTGTGAATGGTCATCTTGCCCTCTTTTATGCCCACCGAACGTAGCCTAAGTCGTATACGTGACTTGGCCTGCTGATTCCCCTTCTTCAAACTATTTCACTCTCCATCTAAATCAATCAACGTCAAACATATTTCTATCTGCAAAGACTTTCTACCCCGAACGGGGAAAGGGACTCGAGTCCCGCGGATGTACATAACGCCGAGGATCCCATTTGCAAGGGATGAACCGTTCAATCGACCCTTTCTGAAAATATAATAATAAATACGTCAACGCCTTTCCTTTCCCCGACTTGAAATAATAATCCCCAGAAGTGAGGGAGGTCGATACACGAGGGGTTTTTCCGTCTCCGGCTTACCGGAATAAGGAACGCACGATTAAAATTTATCGTCCACCCACTATTTTCTTTACGTACGATGGCGACAGTGGGTGGAGTGCCGAATTTGCCATACTGAAGTAAAGTTTGAAATGCGTCTGTCTAACTGCATAGGATGCGAATTTATTGCCTTCGATCCTACTCGAAACTTCTCTCGTTATACAATAGAAACTACTTTACGAGACCTCTCCGCATAAGTTTAGATTATATCGCTTAAGACGCTATACTGTAAACACATAAGCCGAGTCAATAAACGTTTTATAAATTGTATAAATTGACTGCAATGGCGGTTTAGAACAGATCTCGCACGGCCGATTGGACTGAGAACAGACACATCCGTCGATCAAAATTAAATGAGCATCAATGGACAATGCCACTCCTGCCTACACCTGATTAATCAGTCGAGTAAGCCTTTTCGCCATTATCGTCATCCCGTTACACTTTCACGTCCTGTGACCCGGGGTTTTAGCACGTAATACATGTTCTACCACAAAATAAAATTAGATAATTAGCTCTTTATTTAACAACACATCTCTCATTTTAAAAAATATCTACGACATTTGCTTTCAAAACGAGAAATTTTTATTTTATTACATTCAGAACTATTTTGAAGAAATTGTTTATCAATCATTGTTTATGTATGTATATTTTTGTATCTATATAAAACATTGTTGTTGTGTTTTTTTAAAATTTATATACAATCACATGATCAATTCGGTCGGATCGGCTGAGAAGCTTATAAACAGAGCCGTCGATAGGTGGCCCTCGGAGAATTTGGCTCGTAGAAGAAGAGAATTCCTCATCCGATTAATGTTTGGCCATGTTTACGCCTGAATTTAAATTGTATTTTTGTTTGCAATTTTAGTTAGTTTGTTTGGTCGCGTTGCCGCGGGAAACGAATGTTTACGCTTCCCGTTGCTATGGGAACCAAATGTTTTCGCTTTCGGTTGCTATGAACAACAGTGTTTATAGGTCTGTAGCGACGGCGATTTGTTTTGTATTTTTCATTACTATGGCCCGGCCCTTTCTTTTGTCTAGCGACTGGCCCAGTCGCCTCTCAACCGCTAAGAAGACAACACACGCTTCGTTTATTTAAAGTTAGATTTTCAGGCATGCTTTCCCGTGTACTCGGTCGTCCTAAAAACGTCAACGAGGATCTTTCACGTCCGCATCTAGCCTATTCGGCCTTATCGGACGTTTTGATTCTCAAGATGAGAGCTGACGCACCTCCGGATACGACAGAATGGTGTTCCCGCTCCCCGCTTGACCATTCCGAGTGGTCGGGTCCGTATTAAGCATCGAAACGTATGCCGCGCGCAAATGGCTACCTAAGCCGAAATACATCATCCCGGTCGCCCGCGCACTCCCTAGGTAGAGAACGCCACTCCATCTCCTAAAGTATTGGGGCTTCTCTAGCGTCGAAACTACCGGCTCCGCTCCGGCCGCGGTTTTGTTTAAAGTGGAATTGCTAACCACCGCCTAGAGGAGTACCGCCTACGGTAAAAGCCTCGAGTTCAGCCTACACCTACGAGCAAAGCATACTCGAGTAGGATTCACTACCCGTTCCCATCCGCCACTACTCACGCTTTCGAGGGACTTTCAGCATAATCATACCGTCCTCAGCGCTTATACGCTGCCGTCCGATCCGCCTTATCCCGTGAGGCCGGGTAAATAACGGTGGTCATACGCG
The DNA here is from genome assembly GCF_000648675.2 of Cimex lectularius. Classification (NCBI taxonomy): domain Eukaryota; kingdom Metazoa; phylum Arthropoda; class Insecta; order Hemiptera; family Cimicidae; genus Cimex; species Cimex lectularius. The sequence goes on from NW_019392657.1 coordinate 730,136, forward strand.
AGTTTCGTGCGAAGGTTATGCACCCTCCCCCGTCTATGCAGGCTCCGGTACCCTAACCCTCGTGTCCCTGTGATAAGGCACCCGCCGCCTATGCCGACCCGAGGTACAGCTTGTGCTTTAGAGGGGTTGCCACGCCCTCTGGGCTACACCTTTATTTTTCGCCCGGACACCCCCTAGTAATCAAGGGTTCGGAGAGGTTGCAAGGAAGAATGAAGGAACCCGGATTGAGAAAGGGACGGGGATGAGGACACGAGATGCACCTTTTCTGAGCCCCGAGCCTTAAACACATTGTACCACCCGTTGTCGCTGTGGTACCACATTGAGAACACACTCCCAGGGTGGAGATAGTGCAGGAAGTAATATTTTGTACAAGTTGTTTGCATTGTGAATCGAATAGTTTATGTTGAGTTCAAAAATACGGGCATTATTATTATTCGTCCGTCGCACTACAATCAATTGTGTTCTACATCTTGATACACAATGACAGCACTCCTGACATCTTCCTGTACCGCAGCATAAGTGGACCCGACTTCATCAGTCTTTTCCGCACTACCGCAACGCTACATCGCATCTATACATCAATACACAAGTGAACTTTTAATTTAATTTAAATATATTCTTTATATCTTCCTTCTAACTTAGTTTTTCTTTCTTTGAAAAGCTCTTCCGTTGTTTCCTAGATTTCATTAAATTTAATTTAAAACCAATACTATAATTTTATTTAATAGTTTTATTATTAAATATTTTATTATTAAAACAGCAAAATCTCACTGGCACTCTCAACACGACACGCAAGAATGGTACAATTACACAGAAGACAAACACTTTGAGTGAGTAGAAATGCTTTGATTGCATATAAAAATATATTTTGCATTGTATAAATTCACTTTTCCACATCCTAAATGTATTTGTTAAATGTAAACAATGTTTGTAAATCCCCGGCCCTGAAGATGATCTCAATAAAGGCAATAATAAATGTTTTTCTGAAATCTACGTCACACCAGACCGCATCTCACGATTTCTGAATAATTATCGATTAACGGTCATTAATCACCACACATTTATTATTAAAATAAGAAACTAACTTTGTTTAATTTTGCAGTAACTTATCTTTTTTTATAATATATTTTTTATTTATATTAGATAACATTTTATTTTGCATGTTATTGCCTATTGGCGCTATTTTAAGATTATTTAATACACAAAAGCTCTAGATCCAATCAGGTGAGTGATTTGAGTGGCAAAGTGTCGTAAAATAGATTTGGCAACACATTTGGGAAAAACATTCCCTACTACAAATGGACGAGGTCTCTCAATACACAACAGGCCATGCAAGACTGACACACGGACAGGCATGCAGATCCGGTGCTTGATGTGTTCCTACTAATTAAAGAGTGCAATTCCTTGGCTCTGTATACTCAACGCGTAGGAATGCCACCTAATATGAGTATTGTGCTTGAGCACGGCAGCGAGTATCGATCCCCCTGTTTCGATTCTTGGAGGAAAGAGAACTATTTTTATTGAATACAGTTCTGATATTTTTGTGTACCTTAATGTAGTGAGACTGAATGTATTTATTAGCGTGAATGTGTAACATGAGAGGGCCTATCAGGTAATATCAAATACTCCACAATCCTTGAGTGAACGTATGTAAATATGAAAGGATGTATTTGGTTTGCATTTAAAAACTGATTGCGCTGAATGCTGACATGTGAAATGTATTGTTAAAGCTGTTGACAGCACCCGGAGTCCAACCCATGTGGGATGATTCTAAATTTCTGCCGGTTATTTATTGTAAATTATAAAAGCTCTAATTGGATGGACTGTGAGAAAAGATAGATACAACTCTGTACATGTATGTACATATGTACAAACTTGAGCAGATTTGAGTTTATATAAATCAGCGATCAGCAATTTGTGTTCCGACGAGATGGATTTCGAGAGAATTTGCCTCTCCTAAGTGTACATAACAGAAAAATAATTATTAATAATTAAACGTTAATTTTGAAATGTCATATTTATAGTTTGCTCCATCTTTATAATCCTTCATTTTTTCCCATTGTATTTATATATTGTCCTTGATAACCAATATTTTTGAAGTTATATTTGAAGGTAAAATACTTACAGTTTATTACGCCATATCGAATGACAAAATAAAACGTTATTTTTATATGATTTACATTACACATAAATAGTTAAAAATAAAAACGCGCCAACCTCACGTTTTCATAAACCAGCTAGGCTACAATCAATAAGGGTTTTTTTTTAAGCGTGTTATTGTGCAATGCTATTATGCATGTTCTTCTTTTAAAACATCATAATTTAATGTGTTTCGTTTTATTCATTATTTTCATAAAAATTTCAAACGACATTACTTTTTATTTGTTATTATTAGATTTGCACTAATTAATGCATAATATGTTTATCAGACAGCTTAATTAAAATCAGCAAATAGTACGCCAGACAAAACGAGACTAAGCAGACCAGCATGATCGGAGATTATTAAAAACTCATTTCAATCCCTCGCAGACTCAACAAAACTACCTATTTTGTCTTTCAAAGATTTAGCATTAGTAATATTTTTACATTTTCTGGAGTTCAGAACGGAGTTTGATACGAAGATCGAAGAAAGAGTTACTTCAATTTTATTATGATGTAACGAGAACAATAAAATGCACAACAAAGGCGAGTTTCTTCTTTACATCATAGTCCGTGGAATTTTATTCTAAAAGGACGAAATTGACTGTTCAAAATAATTTTTACAACATATTCACCCTCCGTTGTGAATTAAAAATTAGTAGTAGAATTAGTCATTAGAAGAAAGAGAAATTTTAAATACAATGACAGGCAAAAATTCCACCCAATTGATTTTTTTTTCATTTTCCCGATTTAAAAAAATTCTGCCCATAATTTGTCTCATTGTTTTATCAATGAATATTTGTTTATGCTATGTTTTAAATTGGCGTAAACACATTTAAGCCTTAATCCAAAACAAGGATGAGTTTTCAACGTTTACTTTTTCAATTTTTACGGAATTTAAAATATTTATTCAGTTTCATTTGAATTCTGAAGCAATAAACTGTTTACGTTTCTTCTTTGTTTTCTTAATTTTAATTTTTAAACTTAAAAAATGATACATAGTGCTGATAATTTTGCGCGTAGTGAAGCACTTCTTGTATATGGACGTTCCATCAAGTAGCGGCTACGGCAGTCGGAGTTCCCTACGAAACTCTGCGAGACGCCGCGCCGTTTTCGAGAAACTGAGTCCTACAAATCAAGGCTCGGTTCTGAACACCCTAGGGTAACAGAAACACAACCACAGGATGATCGTTTTTTGACTTTGAGAATTTTGCGAAACTGGCACATTGCTCTTGTTCAAGAGATTCATCATCTCCAAAAATGTTCGAGGTGTCCAAATTTCTGAACGCACTGCTCGAAGAAGGTTAAATCAGTATTGATTTATGGCTTTTCGCCCCGTAAGAGGACCACAAATGACCAGAAAACACAGTACCACCGCTCGCATTTCCTCGAGAACACAGCCATTGGTCTTGTCGTCGGAGTTCCCTACGAAACACTGCGAGACCTGTAGACGTTTTCGAGAAACTGGTTCCTACAAAACAAGGCTTGGTTCTGGACCCCCAAGGGTAAGAGAACCTCAAAAAGACCGTTTTTGGCTTTGAGAATTTTGGGAAAGCGACTTTACTTTTGTTTAAGCGATTAATCGGCTCCAGGAATTTCGAGGTGACTGAATTCCTGAACACAATGCTCGAAGAAGATTAAATCAGTATGGACAGGTCGCATTCACACCGTAAGAGGACCAGAAATTGACCAGAACACAGAGTTCAACAGCATTTGCTCGAGAACACAGCCATTGGTCTTTGGACGATCGGTCTGCTGTACTTTTTACATATGAGTGTTGATTTGCTCTACGATCTTGGCTTGGAAGAGCGTGGAGAAGGTAAAATGAAAGTTACAAGCTTGGGATTTTTCATAAAGCCAACCTTTTCAACGTAGCTCAATGATGGTGTGGGTGGGAATTTTAATGTCGCACAGAGTTGGTTTTTGTTCGTAAAGGGTCTTTGACGGCCACTCGCTATGTGGATGAAATGTTGGAACATCATGCATTGCCTATCCTCCATGAAATCAGCGACAATTCTATTCTAATGCACGATATTGCCCGTCCATATGTACAAACATACCTTGGATAGCATAACATCAGGGTCTTAGCCTGATCAACCCGTTCTCCAGACTTTAACCCTATCGGCATTAAAGAGATAACCTCAAAAGACGAATAAGAGTACGTCCATCACTTCCTAATCCACTCCACGATCTTGACAGACTCTTCGTGAAGAACGGTCTAACCTCCAGCAAAGAGACATTTACAGACTGGTAGAAAGTATGTTGAGGTCTCTTTGAGATGTAATTAAGGAAAGAGAATGAAATACGCGTTATTGAAATGTTAATTAAAAATCTAAACAAAATTAAAACAAATTTTTTCTGCCCGACTTTTTTTCTTTAGCAATTTTAAATTATTCTTAACTTTTTTAGACAAAGACTCAATTATTAAATGTTAAAAAACGAGAAACTTAATCTATAAAAATATATACAAATCTAGTTATATTACAAGTGAGTGGAATTTATTACGTGTCATTGTATGTTACATATCTGACTGTTGTAAATTGTGTCTTGTAGATGGATATGAATGTTATTTATAAATTTTTGAAAAATCTATTCGATGCATTGCCCATGTGGCCAATATCACGCGATATCACCTTCTTTCACGGCAAAAGAGACATCAAACTATATTTTTACACCGCGTTTATCCAGAGCCAAAAAATTGCGTCTTTATTCACCGGCTGACGGAATTGCGTTTAGTCTGAAATATGAGGTTAAGACAAACGATTCTTACGACAAGACAAATTGGGGCGAATCCTTCTCAGTCCCTCCAAACGTTTTTAGCCGAAATCGAGCCGGCAAATTGGTTGCACAAAATATCACGGAAACATCGGTTAAAGTTTATTTTAAAAAAAGGATTTGACTGTACTATTTTTAATAAATAAACTTACTGTGGTGAAAGTTATTTATAAAGTTAAACCTTTCTGGAGTCAATGAAATCAAGTGTAGCCTGAAATAACTCACAAAATATACCAAAACTTTTATAATATATACACGATGATCTCACGTTTTTGTTTGGCATCATGAAGAAATAAGAGAATTATTCTCCGCCCTCTTGCTAAAAAAAATTGCACAATAAAAACCCTGGTCGAAATTAAAGGGAATGTAACAAGAGGAGAGAGTCTTCTAAAATTAGACATTGCCTGCTAATTGTCGACCCCCTCGCAAAACTGTTCTTGTCAAGAGACCCGCTCCTAATGACTCATTTGGAATTCCAAAACTTTATACATTCGTCGGGGGCAAACCCTTCCCTTTGTCGTAGGGAGCAGCCTAACCGCTGTCATGAAATAACCGTCCGGTTTTTCTTGTGATTTATGCAAAATTTCACCTCTCCCCTGGCCGGCACGGCGTCTCTGAGGGCAAGTCAATACAGAAATTTAAACAGATTCTCCTGACCTCCAACCTATGCAAGACAAATATAATGTATTTACACTGCCTCGTATACGACTGGGTTTGAACCCGGTTTGATATCAGAAAGCCGTAAAGCTATGTTAATATCCCACATGGGCTAATACCATATATTGATAAAATGAAACGGCCTAGTTTATTGCTTTCCGTTCCCGGTTTTATTCTCAAAAAACCTTTGAATCCTATCGCATCTCCACCTATCAAAATACTTTCAAACAAAACTAAATACAGAAACAGAAATCGGAAAGGAAATATTTACCATGTTCCTTTGGTAAAAAGGGCATAAAGTTACTGATAAATCTGTATTTAAGGTATTGGTTGAGATAAAAAGTCAGTGGCACGAGCGGGATTCGAACCCACGACCTTCGGCTAAATACGCCGCTGCTCTACCACTTGAGCTATCGTGACTTCGATCCAGTCGGACACTAACTTCCCATCTCAACCTCACCTTTTCAATTTTCCCTCCTTTTTGCAATTTTTCAAATGTCGTGTAATCTATTTGATTCTCGGCGACAAATGAATTGACCACGGAGAATTTTAGTGAATATATACTTCATTTAACTTATTAAATTCACTAGTTTTCGTAGTCCGCTTGACCAAATAATGTCTTTCAATTAATTAATCTATATTTAAGGTATTGGTTGAGATAAAAAAGTCAGTGTCACAAGCAGGATTCGAACCCACGAACCCCAATAATTACACGACATTTGAAAAATGACAAAAAGGAGGGAATATTCGAAATGTGAGGTTGAGATGGGAAGTTAGTGTCCGAGTGGAGAGTGGATCGAAGTCACAATAGCTCAAGTGGTAGAGCAGCGGCGTATTTAGCCGAAGGTCGTGGGTTCGAATCCCGCTCATACACTTACTTTTTTATTTCAACAAAAAAACCTTAATTAATTGAAAGATATTAATTGGTCAAGGGGACCACGAAGACTAGTGAATTGCATTTAACATTTAGTGAGAGTGAGAATGAGTTTAGTTTTAGGAAGAGACTTCGTTATGTTGATTCATTCAAATGACCTTGCACGTACGTGTCAGGCATGCAGAGAATGGTTGCTCAATGTGCCTCACGAAATGAAGGGTGGCTTGGCTACTTGTAGAGAGCGCATAGGAATGCCACCCGATATGGCAATTGTGCTTGAGAACGGTAATAAGTATTTGAATTCCGTGTTCTGATTCATGGACGAAACAGGACTGTTTTGTTGTAAACGTTATTTTGTGTTGAGAAGAATTATTTATTAGCGTGAATGCGTTGTCGGTGACGGCGAAATATTGAGTACTCCATCTACCCTAATTAGATTTGTTGTATAATGTATATAGTACTCCACCATTGAGTGATAAATAACTTTTTAAAAAATGTATATAAGAGTGAGTGAGAGTATAAATCAGAGACTGATTAAGTTGGGGCTGAAGTGATTAGCTGTTTGTACCGCTGTAGCCCTACTTCGGGGCCGGAAGGATAAGATTGAGCTCTTACTCCGGTCTGCTAACACCCGAAGCAGGTGATTCTCGATGACTACCTGTAATATCTGCGGATTTTACTTATATAAATCCAAACCTAAATCCAAATCTTTACATATCCAGACATGTTCTAAAAATTTAAAAGTAAAAGGAAAAATGATTGTGTATGTTCAATGTAACAATTCGAGAAATAAAGGAAATATGTCTATCAGCAGACAATCTGGGATTTGATATTTAAACGTAACATTTCTCTTTTTAACTGCAATAGAAAGTCTATATTTATCTAGTTTTTCTCTAAAGACAATTGTTGATAATACAAACATTCGGTTTTATTGAAATGTAGTTGTCTTGTTTGTTTATCGTTTTCCTGTAAATAAATTCCGCACAATTTTCCATTTGCCAGCATTCAGAATTCCACGAGATTCGAACTCGACAGAATGCTTTTAAAGAATCAATTCGGCAAGTTATAAAATGTGAATAATCCCATCAAGCTGAAATGTACTGTATCATGATTCCAGCGATTATTTTCAGTCTCTACTAACGTTTCAATAATTTAAACATTTTTATCCAAACACCATTCCAGAATAATGTAAAAAAATATTAAAGCGATCTAACAAAATAAAGTCTAGCATAGCAAAGAAAAAAATATTAATGCGATCGAACTAAAAAAAATCTAACACGGAAAAGAAAAAAATAAATACGTGAGCAGAAAATAGTGTATGCGCGATAAGGAACTCCGAAGAAGAGCGTCTGCAGACACATTGATGAGAAAAATATACAAACAACGGAAAGGGTTCGATGTCAGTGGTGAAAAGGTCGTCCTGGCATAGGTTCCCGGTACAAACAAATAAGGCAGCGAAATTAGCTACGATAAGACCACACTGAAATTTACTAAAAAGGATTGTTAATGCAATAAAAATGGATGGAGAATCCGCTGGAACGAACGAAACACGTCCAAATGATTAAAAAAAATTCGTTTAATTAAGGCTTTGGTTAATTAATTAACCAAAGCCTTAATTAATTGAAAATAATTTATTTAATAAATCGGGACACGAAACGTAATTGATTATAAAAAATGTAAATAAGACATCGGGCGCTGGCTTGCAGAGGCTGGGTCTAGAAGAGAAAAGGTCATACAAAAATCACACACGGACAACTTCTGTTGGGGATGAGATCACGTAAGTGCCTATTGTGTAGAGATTATCACAGTGGAGCACATGATAACAGACCAGGAGCAAAGGACTATGTCTGCAAACTAAGAAATACGACATCCTGAATGACCTCTGCTTGATCCAGTATCTCAGGGCCATATATTTTTCAATTGTATAAAAATCTTTGTACTTTCATGTAAGTGATTTGTGTGATTTATTGAAATGAATGTATTTATTAGCGTGAATAGCCAATTATCCCGAGGAATAAAGAGTATGCGGTACTGTGAATGAATTGTAGTGTGTGAATGTAGCTTATTATGGCTGGAGGAGCTCGTCAACAATGCCCCGAGTAATATCCTGTACTTTGGGATAGTGTGGACGAAGTCTGGTGTTTGAATGTAATTTACTAGAGCGAATGGAGTTTATCCTCAAATATCCCAAGGAATATCGAGTGATCTGGGGTAAGGTGAATGAATTGTGTTGTGATGTGGTGTGTGTGAATATAATTTATTAGTCTGAATGGAGGGCTCATCAACAATTACCCCCAAAAACGTCGGTAACTTTAGGGTAGTGTGGACGATCACTAGACGTGCGAATGTGGACAGAACCCATTGTTCAGAGAAATATCGAGTTCGCTGACGTAAACTGAACGTTAACGAAATTGATATAATGTATATGTATGTGGGAATAACCAATGATGACGAGAGGTGGGGACGAGAACAACGACCGAAAAGAATCATGAATGTTATCAAAAGTTAAGACGAGTTAAGTCGATGTGTTAATGTGAAAACAAAAATTAGTTTAAAAAGAATAGTCACAGTGTTTTCTTCCAAAGCCTACAAGTATATCATATATATGTACAAATACAAATATAATATATTATATATATATATATATAATTTAAAGTAAAATTACGGCATGGAGGGTCCTTATATATATTTAAGGTTTTAGAGAAGTAATTCATGAAGAATAAAATAGACTACATCTAAATTAACAAATCTTTTTAATGATATTTTCGAATACAAAATATTAACATTATACAAATTCTAAATCATATCTCCTATTTTCAAACCCTTTGAAAATTAAATCTATTCTTTTATGCGTATTTTCATATTCGTCGATCATTGCGTCGGTGATTGAGTCGGCGATCCTGGTAGGAAGAAAAATTCTTCTGGGATAATAATCGTCCAATGAGTAATGGCCGTGGTAACGAATATGGGCGATGATAGTGTTTCCAAATTTAGTACTTATTCGTTGAAATTTTTCTATTTCGTATGAAAATCCGATACGTAATTCGGATATTTTTCCGATACGGTTGTCTCTCTTTGCGATTGTAGATATATACGATGAAAATGATGAAGACATCTTCTACGGTTNGTATGTATGTATGTATGTATGTATGTATGTACCTATGCACGTATGTACGTACGTATGTATGTATGTATGTATGTATGTATGTACCTATGCACGTATGTACGTATGTATGTATGTATGTATGTGTGTATGTATCTATGTATATAGTTTGTGGTTCATTTTGGCCAAAGGAAATGGGCCTAAACCAAAAACCAAGGCGAAAAAGATCTATAAATGTAAAATTGAAACTAAAAAATTGTTTTAATCATGTTTTGGTTAATTATTAATTTATCACGTTATAGTTATCTTGTAATTAACATTTTTGTCTGACTAATACATATAAACAACGACAGATACAGTAAAAACGGAAAATCTTTAAAAAATAATTATGCTTTAAAGATAAGAATTTTTTTGGTAATGAAATGTGAAAGTTAGTAAAATCAATTTGTTGAGAGAAGTTTGTCCAATATTAATAATTGCAAGAAAAAATGTCATTGCCATTTTACCATAAAAGCATGCTGCCTAAAGTCAATTAATAATTGTTGCAACAGTTTTTATAAAACATGTTACAAATTATTACATTATTTTAGTGTATTAATTTGTTTGAAATAATTAATAGTCTGTTTAATACTCAGTTTAAGATACTGTTGTTCGTTCAACATAACATGTTTAGCATATTTGATCGATTGAGCAGAAAGGATTATTGTTATCAACATCGTGATCGACCCTTGTCGGACTAATGTAGTTCTGTGTATTCAGGGTGGCGAGTTTCGGCTCTGTGCCACCTACGGTAGAAATTTGTTGTAAACAGACTGAATGCAAACAACAAGAATAGATTATATATAATCAAATGGTAATTTGATTGTTAGTAAGTTCATCTTTGTCTATTTGCTCAATTTGTTCCTTAATTAATAACTCGGAGGTTGTTGACCTATTAAACCTAATTGAAACAAGATGATGACAAAAAATGTTACTAACAACAGAAGAAATGTATTGTGTAATACAGATTTTTTTATATTGTTAATCATAAAAATCATTATACATTTGAACAAAATATTTTGCTAAAGGTAGAAACATACACTTTATTTCTGGCTTGTTTATAAAGCTTTTCCCTTCGATAATGAAAAGCTTCATGGACGTATATTCGCGTACAGATTTTAAGAAAAAGTACCAATCATCATTTTAACTAACTTTGAAGCGGAACTGATTGGATATTAGGGATTTCCTACAAAAGGAAAAAGCAAAGAATTGACCAATCCTGCATTGGGGAAGTGTCACCTCTCTCAGCCTAATTGCTTGACTTGTTCCTGTCCAAAAGACCTAAATAACTTGTTTCAAATTGCCGAAATTATCAGGATTCTCGGAAAATCTCCTCGCCCGCAAATTGTATAAACCTGAGCATATTTCATTTCTCATCCATATTCAGATCTCTTCAGAGCAGCGGGAGAAAACTTAATCGACAAATTTATCGAATAAAATTGAAAACAATAAACAAATATGACCAAAAAAACATTCTGTTTTACTTTAAAATAATACACAACCAAAAGGCGTTCATTAAAGTCTTTAATTATCAACTTACAACCTTTTTTTTATTAACCAAAGAGCTCGCTTATTGTATAAGCGTTGTCTATTTGCTCAATTTGTTCCTTAATTAATAATCCGAAGGTTGTTGGCCTATTGAACTTAATTGAAACAAGATGATACGCAGTCCTTTAAAAATATTCTACATTTTTTATAGATATAGATATAGAAGATATTAGTTAATTAGTGAATCTAGTTGATTTAAACTAAAACCGCCTTTCTTAATAAGGTAATGCTGCGGTAAATCGGTTTTCTGTAACATTCGATCCGTGTTGGGGTATGACCTGTCAGGTCGGGGTTGAATCAATGGGGATGATACAATACATAAATCTGCAGCCCTCTCTACTTCTACCACCCTTCTCCTGAGGGTGCCGAGGATTTATTAATCCCACAGGCAAACGGGTCCTGTGGATAAGTGTTTCGCAACGTAAACTTTGCTCAAACGCAAAGAAGAATTCAAAATAAGGCGTCTCTAGCTGAAAACTCTATAATGGAAGAGATAATCGATATGTTTTTTTTATTTGAAACATATCCCACAAAATAATATATCAATCACCTGCAAAAACATAATAATTTTAATGTTTAAGATTCATGTCATATATGGCATATAACATCCTGAGAATCGTGTATTGTATAAGAACATTTGATTTTACATAAATCAAAAAGACGTAGGAGAAGAAGGAAAAAATGTTATTTTGTAAATTTGATTTAAATTTAATTATGTTTAACCGAAATAACAAATTATTATGTGAATGTAATTTATTAGCGTGAATGGGCAGTTTATCCCCAATTATTCGGATGAATATTGGATACTCTGAGTCTGTGTGAATGTAATTTATTAGATCCATTAGCTTTCGTGGTCCGATTGATGGCAAAAAGGAGAGAAAATTCGAAAGGTTGGTTTAAGGTGGGAAGTTGGTGTCCGAGTGGATCGAAGTAACGATAGCACAACCGGTAAAGCAGCGGCGTATTTAGCCGAAGGTCGTGGGTTCGAATCCCACTCGTGACTCTGACTTTTTTTATCTCAACCCATACCTTACATAAAGATTAATTAATTGAAAGTAATTCATTACCTTGAGATGAAGGCCTTATCATCAAATTTTCCGAGGGATACCGAGTACTCTGGGGTGATGTGAAGATACTTATTAGCGAGAATGGCAGGGTGTAACCCCATTTACTCCGAGGAATATCTAGTAGTCTGAGGTTATGCGAACGAAGACAGGTGTGTGGATGTAATTTATTAGCGTGAATGGATAGGCATATCTCCAATTAACCTGAGGAATATCGAGTACACTGGGGCCATGTGTATGCTAACGGGACTATAATGTTTGTCTCTTTTGTATGTTTTTCTGAGTATTTTGTGTTGTTTTATCCACAACGGACGAGGACCTTGAGGTAAAGTGAGGGATCCTTACCTAGAGATAAATAACAAAGAAAGTTGGTTACTTTTNCCCCGAACACACACTCACTCGCTTTCATCGTTCGAGGGGCGATGATGGCGTTATATTTCACCCTCACCCCTCACCATTCACTCTAATAAATACATGCACTCAGACAAAACATATAGACACACAACACATAAGACATATTATATACAATAAAAAAAACCAATTTCCCCTAAAAAGCGGAACAGGGGACTCTGAAACTCGCTACCGTGCTCGAGAACCCTTCTTAAGTCCGGCGGCGTGCCTACACGCTCTCTGTATGGAGCAAAGGCATGACACGCCTCTATCATGTGGGACACATCGAGCAACCTTTCTCTGCATAAGGGGCACCTGCGTCCTCAGTCGGGTGAGTACGAACCCTCCTCTCCTACTCAGGTTCTCTGAGGGTCATCTCCGGTCGTGCTCTTGACTCGCAAGAACCTTGGTTACTGTTATATCATACCACATGATAACTAGGCTGGTGGAACAGGAAAAGCAATAAGTAGGTTTAAAACGCTAGAAAAACAAGAAAAGGAAGACTAACAAAGAGAAGATAGGCGTTAACCAATCAAGTTTTCCAGCCCTAAAACTACAAACAAACTATTTATCAAAAAACTACATAGAAAGACATCACATTTAATTTTTTTTGTTTTCACGATTGTAAGGTTTTTGAATTTTATTATATTCATTTAATGTGTGTATTGTTTTATTTAAAATATAATTTAATAAGAAGGACTGTTTTTTCTTAGTTTTAATGACTGTTAAACTTTTTTGACATACACATAAAATGTTTTTGGACAAAATCCATGTTGTCCTACTCCTTGTAACATCAATTTGGATAGGGTAACTGGAGACCATTTTCCAACGAAACAATGGCCATAGTGAGGTCAAATTAATGATTAATGATGAGTTATGCAACATAAATTCATTATTCATATTACCACGTTCGTCTTTGAAAGCCGTTGTCACCATTATAAAATTTCCAAAGAATTACTCTCATAAAAAACCTTTAATTCTTCTCTTCTACATCTGGCAATTTGACGATTAAAAATAAAAAAGGATAATTTATAAGCTGACAAATTAAAACGCACACAAGAGGTAGAATTTCGGCGTCTTTGCCTGTATCCGGCATTTCATCCCTTTGTTCATCACTTTGTACTTCTTCCAAACTGAACATTGTTTAAGACCGTTTTGAAATTCAAATTTCTCCCTCGACTCAAGACAGAAAACGGTGTCTCAAGAGCGAGTGAAGAATAACTTTCGTTTATTGACTTATTATTTCGGGATTAAACATAAGGAATGGGAATCCTTTAATAACTGCAACTTCCAACTGAAATACTTAGAACTGGGTGGCTGGGAGAGAGAGGTTCCCTTTTGAATAATGACTAGTTTCGCAAAGTTAACCCCAGGTTAGACAAGGGCCGCGTTAATGAATCCGACAGGGTTTAAACATTTTTATTGTGCAAATTATTACTGGAACAGGGAATTTCCATTACTGCTATTTCGCGAATCTCAAGCTTTTCTTTTCTCAGCAATTTACAGGGGCTGTTTATAACAATTGATATTTGAAAAAACTCAAAGAGTAATTTCGGTTTAATAAATCCTGCAACAAGCTTGGAATGAAAAGAAAATTTGATGTTTTATCGCATTAATGAAGTTGCTCAACAGTTCTGACAGGTAAATTCCAGTTCAAAAGTGTCTTTTATTCCATATCACAATTATCACGCACGCAGAGCTCAAAAAAAGTTGTTTTACTGGTTAAGTCTAATAAAATAAATGTCGGAGTGCTTTGAATCAAACCATTGAAATGGTCAAAGTGTTTTATTTTATTTATGAAAAAAGTTTCTTATTCTCTACAGACCTGAAAACAGTTGTTTTCTGAATCATAATTAATATTAATTCAAAAAACCGTGTTAATTTTTTTTAACTTTCCAAACAGCTTTAATACAGTTTATTTTGTTTTCTAATGTAAACAAATCATTTTGTTAAAATCTGAAGGAGAAGATAAAGAAAAAATATTTTCTCTATTTTTTTCGGCTTTATACTGGAATACTGTATATCTACGATATAACAAGTACAGACAATGTTCACTAACAGAACGATTCATAAACAGAAAGAATAATACGAACAATAAAAAAAACATAAATAAACTAAATAAATTTGTTGTAATTCTAGGGAGAGAAAAATCAGAGGCTGTTTTGCTGATATACCGGCATCCTATTCATTGAATGAGCACCATTCATAAAAGATTCAAGGGCATGAGGGTCATAATTTTCGTCGTAGTCATGATGTCTGAAGCCGATATTTCAAAGTGACGATATCCGATGTGTATTTCACCTCCCGCCTGGGCAAACTGAGTACCGTTCTGTAACACTTGATTGATGGATTTTTTTGCATTTCATGGGTGAATTAACAGCGAAGGAATAGAAAAAAAAGACTAAACTGTGGTAAACAATTTTTCTTTCTTATCTCCGATGTATGTATATAACGTTACTTTTAAATATCATAATTTTATCCTAAAAAACTGAGAATTTCGAGGAATATATTCCATAATAGGTACACTTTAATTAAAATAATAATAATCTGGTTGTTATTGAACAAAAGAGAAACACCTTCTCTGATTTTTTATAGTGACGAGTGAATTTTACAGTGAGTTTTTTTTATACCGATGAGTTCCAAAATGAAATTGGTGTAGGGTGTGGGATATTTGCTGATGAGGACAACCTCAGCTGATCTCTATCGAATTAGACTAGCATATACACAGCTGAACTTCATGCAATCAAAGGATCATCGAGCATTATAAAAGAGTAGTAAGGAATTTGTAATGGCATTATGTGCTCTGATTCGAAGAGAGGTCTCTTAGCTATCAAAAATAAAATCTCGGTTGACCCATAAATCATAGAAATTCACAAATACCTCTATGAAATCAAAGCACTTAACAAACATGTTGTATTCGTTTGGGTTCCTAGTCATGTTAGCATTTCTGGAAATAAAAAACCTGATCAACAGGCAAGGAACGTTGGAAACCATCCACAAAAACATATCAATTTCCTCTCCGCCCAGATGATATAGTCGTTTATGTTTAGAGATAGTATGAAAGAAATTAAGCTAGTTGTACATAAATGGCCAACTGATGAACTTGAGAGAAAAGAATTTGCGATCCTCTCTCAATTGCGAATAGGTCAAATCTGGCTAATCCATAATAGGCTTTTAATAGACAACAACCTTCCAAGTTGTCCTTGATGTATTCGAAGTAGAGAATTATTCTGAGTGTAAAACATATATTGGTCGACTTTGCAACCCTTTAGGCAAAGGCTCAACCTTTCGAGTGATTTAAAGGAGTTACTCGTCCCCCAGTGTTTGTTTTTAAGAGCACTTTTCAGTTTTCTTAAATTTATTGGAATTTATAATAAGATTTAGGCCTTTTCCCAAATTCTTTACCTTTGAATGTTTGTCTGCTAGTGTTTGAATGAGAGTTCTGCGTGGAAGACTTCTTTCTTGAATCAGAAATTTTTGAGGCTGCCGGAGTAGAAAAATGATATAAAAGAAAGTACAAATTGCGGAGTAATAAACTATAATGCACAAAATCGGAATTTAAGTACGGAAAGACTGCCAAAAAGAAAATGTATATACAAATATGTTTTGGGAGAGCCCGTAGCATAATGTTATACGCACATCGACTTTCAATTAGATTAGCTATATTCATTGGATAAAGAAAAAGGAGTGTTATTGTGTTTTTGTTTTTTTATTATTGTTAAGTAGCATTAGTTTATTTATAGTACCTGAATGGAAGAGTAAAAGGATAACGATGAGCCTTCTCATCCTGGGACTGTTGGTAGTCTGACTCCAATGTTAGATTTACTGGCCATACGAGCCTAGGGTAAATGTTTAAATTATGGACCAAAAATTTGAAATTCTAATTAAAGAACTGGAATCAATTTTATTATTTAAAATTGGATTTTCGCATACATTTGGCCTTCTAAATTAAGTATTTTAAAAGGATAAATTAAATCTGTAGATGAAAATAGGGGAGATTAGTATATAAGTGAATGTTTGGAGTCAGAATAGCATTCATTCTCAGATTGGATATAGCTAACCAAAGACAGAAGGTTTACGTGTTAATGTGTGAAATGATCTTAGCCGTTAAAACGCCCTTAAAATTTAATAATAATAATGTGTGGTGATTAGTGACCATTAGTCGATTATTATTGAGAAATCGTGATTGGGGCACTCTCAACACGACATGCAAGAATGGCACAATTACGCAGAAAAAAACACTTTGAGCCCTGAAGATGATCTCAATAAAGATCGAAACGTTGGCGACATAAAGAAAATGTTTTTCTGAAACTATCCCACCAGACCGCATCTCACGTTTTCAGACTAATAATAATATTAATTTAATAAGACTTCCCAACCTCCCGACATAACCACCGCGATCCGGCCCTTAGCTAAAGCACGGTCGAAAGAACGTGGCAGCGTCGGTGGGTAGAGTCGGAAGAAAACCTCTCATCTATCAAGAACACTCTCGATAGCTGGCCCTCGCATAGAAGAAGGGTCATCCTGAACCGATTAAGGATAGATTTTGCGAGGTTGACGTACAGACACTTACTTTTGGACCAAAACCAGCGTATTTGTCCGGCAAGCAAAGAAATGTTCAATGTATCCCACCTAATGATGGTAAAATTCCTTGGCTCGATATACAGAGCGAGGAAGAAAGCCACCCGATATGTTAATTCTACTTGGTCATGGCAGGGAGTTTCCTGTTTTCCTACATATAGTTCTTTATACACGAATCGTTTTGTGTTGTGTTTCTTTGTGTATATTGTGACTGAATGTATTTATTAGCGTAAATATGTATGGGGAGAGCCCATGGCCTAATGTTGTAGACCGTCGAGTTTCAATGTGTATGGGTGATGGAGGGGTATCAGATATTCAACACTGAGTCAAAATTATATAAGTAGGAAAGAATGCATTTAAGAGTTAGTGAGAGTGTGAATGGGTTTGTATCGGGATAATGAGCGTTGAGGGGTGGAATGACCTAGCTGTAGGACAGCCATCACACAAGGTGTGTGATTCTCTAGGCCTGCCAGTGATTTATTGTAAATTACAAATGCTGGTATTACCTGTAGGCTCTGTACACATGTGTATGTATGTACATCCGTGTGCAGAATTGAGTTTATCAAAATCAGTACTCAATAATTAATAATGTGTTCTAGCGCAGGTCTGACTGAAAAAGGCTGAGAAATATGCACTTCCAAATGTGGCCAATTTTTCGTGCAAAAACAAGATGGGGGCGTCGGTGGCCGCAAAGGTTTAGGCTCATCACTGTCAGGTAAAGGTCCCGAGTTCGAATCCAGCGGCCCTGCATTCGAACCCGACATACTTACAAATGGGCTTCTGTAAGCACCCGCACTCCCAGGGTTGATATAACCTCTGCTGTTGCAAACCCATGAAAAAAAAAACCCAAGGTGATCGNTTCTTACAAATTTACCTTATTTCAATTTTTTAAATAAAATTCTCAAAATAATGCATGTTAAAGATAAAAAAGGCTTAAATTGCACAAATTATTTAAAAACTGATAAAATTAGATATGTATTTTTGCTCAATTTTAAATAACTTTCAGTTAACGCTGTTTTCTGTCTATTACCCCTCCCCCACGGAAAATAAATTTGCGCTTATTGAAGTTTAGAGTCAGAACACCTGCAACTAATACTCAGACATACGTACTGTTACTGTTCATTAAAAGCTTCTGGGATCGATAGTTGTAATATTTACCATCCACCCAAATGTACTATTATAAAATTAAAAGTAGGTGGCTGGAAATTTCTTTTGTTTGATTGTCCAATGTAAATGTTATTTGAACTTTATTTCCCTGTCCGTTTTTTTAATTAAAACACAGATTTGTATGAACTCTTCCATGTAGGCCTCAAATCAAACAAATGGGACTCGGACGCACTAACGACCTCGGCCTCGGGGGTCCCTCCACAATACCGATTATTTTCGATGTTTCCTAACCCCTTTATGCAAAAAAAGCTTATGTTATTTTATAGTGTATATAAATTAAACATATTTCTATTGAAGGTTTTAAATATTTAAGTTAAGAATTCAATGTTTTTATTTTTGTCTAGAGAATAAAGTGATGTCAAATAGTCTTTCATTTATTCTGATCTTTTATTGGATAATTTCAAAGTAGGTTTTTTGAAAATTAACGCTTAACATTAGCATAAATAACACACGTACACTAACAAAATATAATATTTTTAAATAGTGTTTACTAACAAAGTAGTTTTAGCCTTCTAGCGTCTTGCCTCTCATTCATTGATTATAATTAAATTCTTAGATTAGTTTAAAATGATAAGACCTCCTTGCTGCGCGTATTTACATAATTAGAGATGATTATTTTTTTATGCCCAATTTTGTTTATCAGCTACGAAACTTTGAGTTTGAGTACTATATGAATATTTATATTTTTAAATGTAAATTGGTCCTCAATCTCTTTCGCTCTTTCTATTTTTTAAACAAAAAAGGTATTTTAAACAAAACTTTCACGAATTTTCATTCAATCATAATTTCTCTCTCAAGGTTGCACAATGTGTCCCGCCTTATTGAAGGAGCAACTCCTTGGCTCTGTATAGAGAGCGTACCCAATATGAGATTCGTACTGCGAGTATCTGGGTCTCATGTTCCGATTTTGGAATAAATAGGGATGTTTCATTTTAATGAGTATTGTACCCCTAGTTCACAAAGGGTGTATTTATTCGGGTGAATTTACAATATTTGAGGGTTTATTTGGGTGAACGTAGCTGTTGACAACTCCCGGATCCGAACCCCGATGGCACGATGGATAAGACCGAGGTCAGCCGGACTCCCAACATCTTAGGTTGGAGATTCTCGATGTGTAATTAATTGTAAATTACAAAAACTGAAATTGCCGGCGGACTGCGAGAAGAGATGAGATCAACTGGGCACATGTAAAAACGTATGCAGATTTGTGCTTATATAAATTCAAACCCCAAAATTCTCTCTCTCTCTCTCTCTCTCTCTCTCTCTCTCTCTCTCTCTCTCTNTCTATTATGCTACATTTAAATTCTCTGACGTGTCAACCCATTTACTTTTTCTCTTATTCACCCCACACTTCCTCTCTCTCATGCACTCTCTCACCTTCTCTCTCTCTCTCTCTCTCTCTCTCTCAATCTCAATCTCAATCTCTCTCTCTCTCAATCTCAATCTCTCTCTCTCTCAATCTCAATCTCTCTCTCACTCTCTTTCTCTGTTTCTCAACGCCAAACTTTTATTTCCCCTCCTTAAAGAGATCATTCTTTTCAAATTATCAATCTCCGTTCCGTTTATAAAACTTCACGTGACAGGCAAAAAATTCCGCCCAATAATTTTTTTTTATTTTACGGCCTTAATTTGTCTTATTGTTTTTGCCAATAAATATTTGTTTTATTCGGCTTTAAATTCGGCTAAACACCCTTAACCCTTAATCCAAAACAAAGATAAAGGATATTTCAATAATTTACTTTTTACGGAATTTGAAATGTTTATTCCGTCTCATCTGAATACTGAAGCAATTAACTGTTTAGTTTTTACATTTATTAGGTTTCGTGGTCCGCTTGACAAAATAAATTCTTTTCAATTAATTGAGGTTTTGGTTGAGATAAAAAAGTCAGTATCCCGCTGAGACTGACTTTTTTACCTTACCAAAACTGTTTAGTTTCCATCTTTGTTTTCTTAATTTCAATTTGTAAACATAAAAATGCCATTTAGTGCTGAGGATGTTGCGCGTGGGCTGGCACTTATTGATGATGGATGTTCCATCAGGTATGCGGCTATTGCCATCGGAGTTCTCCACGAAACTCTGCAAGACGCACTGCTAAATAAGTAATTTCTGAACGCACTGCTCCAAGAAAATTAAATTAGTATGGACTGATGGCTTTTCGCCCCGTAAGATGACCAGAAATTGACGAGAATACATAGAGTTGCACTGCATTTGCTCGAGAAAACAGCCATTGGTCTTTGGACGATTGGTCTGGTCTGCTGTACTGTTTTCAGATGAGTGGAGATTTGCTCTACGTTGGGCGTGAAAGAGTGTAGAGAAGGCGAAATGAAAGTTACAAAGCTTGGGATTTTTCCCAGAGCCAGCCTTTTCAACGTAGCTCAGTGATGGTGTGGGTCGGAATTTCAATGGAAAGTCGCACAGAGTTGGTTGTTGTCTTGGATGATATTTGACGGCCACCCGCTATGTAGAAATTTCGGAACATCATGCGTTGCATATCCTCCATGAAATCAGCGACAATTCTATTCTAATGCACTATAATGCCCGTCCAAATGTTGCTCGCATAGTACAAACGTACCTTCAACAGCATGATATCAAGGTCAGGCATGCCCGTTCTACCGACTTAAACCCCATCGAACATTTATGGAATAACCTCAAAAGACGAACAAGAGCACGTCCATCGCTTCATTATAACACTCCACGATCTTGTCAGGCCTCTTCGTGAAGAATGGGCTAACGTCCTGCAAAGAGACATTTCCAGACTTGTAGAAAATAGCTGAGGCGTCTTCGAGATTAAGGCAAAAGGAGGAAATTACGATATTAAAATGATAATTAAAAATCTAAAACAAAATTAAAACAAATTTTTTCTGTCCGACTTTTTTTTCTTTAGCAATTTTCTTATCTTTTTTTATTACTTTGTTATACAAAGACTCAATTATTAAATGTTAAAAAATGAGAAACAGATATACAAATTCAGTCATATTACAAGTGGGAGGAATTTATTGCCTGTCAGTGTATAATTTTCTCTGAAATATCCACTACCCTGGTCAAATTTATTTTCGTAAAGAATGATAAAGGATATATTTATACATTTATTAGTGAATAAAGCAATAATTTTAATGGATAAAATATAAGAATAATTTAAATATAAATTTTCTGTCTTATTAAATTCACTAGTTTTCGTGGTCCGCTTGACCAATTAATATATTTCAATTAATTAAGGTCTTTAGTCGAGATAAAAAAGTCAGTGCCACGAGCGGGATTCGAACCCACGAACTTCGGCCAGATACGCCCCTACCCTGTCACTTGAGCTATCGTGACTTCGATACACTCGGACACTAACTTCCTATCTCAACCCCACCTTTTGAATTTTCCGTCCTTTTTGCCATTTTTCAAATATCTTGTAATCGGATTGGATTCCCGGCGACAAATGAAAAAGCCAAGGAGAGCTTTAGTGAAGTATACTTCATTTAAATTCATTAAATTCACTAATTTCGTGGTCCGCTTGACCAATTAATATCTTTCAATTAATTAAGGTTTTTAGTTGAGATAAAAATATTGAGATTGAAAAATGGCAAAAAGGAGGGAAAATTCAAAAGGTGGGGTTGAGATGGGAAGTTGGTGTCCGAGTGGATCGAGGTCACGATAGCTCAAGTGGTAGAGCAGCGGCGTATCAAGCCGAAGATAGTGGGTTCGAATCCCGTTCTTGCCATTGACTTTTTTAAATTACAATTCTTAATTTAAATAAAATTCTTATGCTGCCTAATGTTAAGGAGTTTGTTATAAATGAAATTTAGGTTTTTACAGGTACATTTTTGAAAAAAAGTTCGTAGTTTCCTGATATTTGCAAATATGTAAGAAATTTTCTGTTCTCTGGCCGTAGGATGACGTAATTTTGATTTTGTTCATATAGAATAGACCTTATCGCCAAGTCAATTATGCACTTTACGACCTCAGAGTCTGTCTGTAAAAATATGGAACCGCCCTGTATATGTCTGTAAGTACTTATCACCGAAATTTCAAAATTATATCAATAAATTCAGAAATGATATGTGCTAAAAACAATTAGAAAGAAGCTCTAATCTCATTTGCTGGGTTTTCGAGGAATGGCCTTTATTTAATAATTTTAACAGGTGGGCAAATAGCATCTGTTAAAACTTTGAAGCTATGAAATTCACTAGTTTTCGTGATCCGCTAGACCAATTAATGTCTTTCAATTAATTAAGGCTTTTAGTTGAGATAAAAAAGTCAGTGTCCGAGCGGGATCCGAACTCACGATCTTCGGTTTGATACGCCGCTGCTCTACCACATGAGCTATCGTGACTTCGATACACTCGGACACCAACTTCCTATCTCAACCCCACCGTTTGAATTTTCATCCTTTTTGCCATTTTTAAAGTGTCGTGTAATTTATTTGATCCTCGGCGATATATGAAATGACCACGGAGAGCTTAAGTGAAGTATATTTCATTGTAACTTACTAAATTCATTAGTTTTCGTGGTAGACCGCTTGACCAATTAGTATCTGTCAATTAATTAAGGTCTTAAGTTGAGATAAAAAAGTCAGTGTAATGGGGGGGGGTGGAGATGGGAAGTTAGTGTCCGAGTGGATCGAAGTCCCGATAGTTCAAGTGGTAGAGTAGCGGCGTATCTAGCCGAAGGTCGTGGGTTCGAATCCCGCTCTGGACACGGACTTTTTATCTCAACTAAAGAACTTAATTAATTTCTGTCTTATGTTCTTTTCTTCACTCTAAATATATTTAGTTTTGCCTGTATTTGTTTTATTGCCGCTTATGAATTATTATTGTAATATTTTGTTTTCACCCAGAAGCCGAGTGAATCCGGTGTTAAACTTCCACGCCGAAAATAAATTAACCAGTAAACGAATGAAATCAGATACAATTATTTTAATTTTGCACAAAGTCGCTCTTAATGTTAAAATTATACGCTCGCGGATTTTCACATTTTCGTAAGCGTAACGGGTTAAAAATGAATTTCAAACTCGGCGGCGTATATTACAAGGAAAGCCCAAACTCGTTTTCACCTGGTTCACAAAGGGCTGGGAAATTACAGAAAAATAATTATGCTCGCAAAGCAAACTCATTTCGTGATTGTTGAAAGTCGAGATTGCCTCGGTTGGCAAAGGTTGAATGCGGAAATGAAATGTAAACTCACCTTGGTTGAACTGAAAGAGACAAATTAATTAAAATAATAAAACGTGGTAGCGTTAAACCTAACAGGTGTTGGAAATGCAACGGTTTAACATTTCCATCCCTGTCCTGATTAAGTGAGATATTTTGAAACTTCACTATCATTTTCCCAACTAGTACGGATTTTTTATGTAAAATCTGGGAAAAAAGGTTACGGTGGTAATTAAATAGAGTAATTAATTAATAAACAAATTTTTATAATCTATAGACAAATAAACGACGAAAAAATGCAAAAAATTCCAATTTAAATTAAATTATGAAATATCAACAGACGCACCTTGTTGTGAGCATTGATTTGCTTTTTAATAACTAACTAAGGAAAAATGTATATTTGTTTAATATATTTAAATCCTACAGTGACATTATACAACCAACTAATTTGTGTTTGATTATTTTTAGACGGTCACTGTCACTTTGTCAACCCTTCTCCCCGAGGACCCGTGTCTTGAGTAATCAACTTAGGCTGGCACTCTCTCACTCTCTCTCTCACTCTCTCTCGCTCACTCTCTCTCTCTCTCTCTCTCTCTCTCTCTCTCTCTGTCTCAAAGCTGAAGGGTTGAAGGGATAGTTGGTCTCTGGAGCATCGTCGTTTATGTCGACGTGGAGGATCCTGAGGACAGATGCTATTAGAGAGGGCTTGAACAGAAAAGTTAGGGAGAGACAAAAGATCGGAGTCGGACTGGGATCTGTGAAATAATAAATTCTGTTATTAATATTATATTTCGACAATTTTGATTGAAATTAAAACACATAAAATTAACCCTGGTTTATATTTTTTCATTAATCTCCTCACTATCCTCCAATATTTCTTTTCTTACAATCATGAATGAAGAGTTGGCGTCATTATGGATGATAAGGTTAGACAAAGTTAGAGAGGTAGAAGTTTGTTAAAGAATTCTTCTGAACCCTTGTGATTGCTATGTTTGAATGGGTTGGATAGCTTCATGTAACCCCACTGTCTGTTTTTTTTTTTTTTTTTTTTTCAAAAATTCGAATAGTATTTTGTAAAGTGTTTGTTGTTGGTTTTTTTCCTACAATCTGATTTGCATTCTAGAAGTCTTCTTTTTTGATTAGGTCTTACGTTTAGTGCTTACCCTCAAGAGAATCCACACAGGTTCCTTGTTATTGGAGCATTAATTAAAAACTCAGACATGGCTGTTGTTTTTTAGTATAAAAGTGATTTGTATGAGTTCGTCTTCGCCCATTTTCATCTGTAACTTTTTTTTTATCGATCTTCCTCTAGTTCAAGGTGTTCTCCACCCAGGGAGTTGTAGCCCTCTCAATGTGAAACTACAGTTTCGACGGGTGGTATAATGTGGTAAGGCTCGGGGCCCTGAAAAGGTGCACCTCGTGTCAAGCATTTACGTCCCTTTCTCAATCCAGGTTCCTTCACTCTTTCCTGTGACCCGTCCCAACCCTTGTTTACAAGGGGGGTGTCCGGGCGCAAAATAACGGTGCAGTCCTGATGGCGTGGTAACCTCTCTAAAGCACAAGCTGTACTCGTGTCGGCCTTGGGTCGGCATGGGGCGGTGGGTGCCTTATCAGCGGCACACGAGGGTTAGGGTACCAGCATAAACGGGGGAGGCTGCATAGCCATCTGTACTTCGGGATAACATAAATGTTCCAAAGTTCAGCCCCTGTTACAATGGGAGTAATTGTAAGCTCTCTAATAGCCTCGTAGTTGGCCGTGGCGAGACCCCTGGCGGGTATTTAGAGAAGAGGCTGTCTTCTAACTGTAACCTTCGCACGAAACTTGCGTATGACCACCGTTATACACCCGGCCTCACGGGATAAGGCGGACCGGACGGCAGCGTATAAGCGAGAACGCTATGATTATGCTGAAAAGTCCCTGAAATGCGTGAGTAGTGGCGGATGGGTACAAATAGTGAATCGGTTGCTCCTACTCGAGGTGTAGGTGGGTTTGTTCGTAGGTGTAGGCTGAGCTCGATTGGAGGCTTTTACCGTTGGCGGTACTCCTCTAGGCGGTGGTTAGCAATTCCACTTTAAACAAACCACTGCCGGAGCGGAGGCGGTAGTTTCGACGCTGGAGAAGCTCCATTACTCTGGGAGGTAGAGTGGCCTTCTCTATGTAGGGAGTGCGCGGGAGACCGGAATGATGTATTTCGGTTTAGGTAGCCATTTTCGCGCGGCATACAGTTCGATGCTTAATGCGGACCCGATCACTCGGAATGGGCAGGCGGAGAGAGAGGTTTGTCTTGGCCCCTCGGGGCTGAGCTGCCTCTACATCAATACTGCGGCAGTAACACCCTTCTGTCGTATGCGGAGGTGCGAATCAAAACGTCAGATAAGGCCGAATAGGCTAGGTGCGGATGTTAACGATCCTCATTGTCCTTTTTAGGACGACCGAGTGTACGGGAAGCAAAGTTCAAGATGTTCCTGGACTTTGAGTGGATTTAGGTTCGTGCATAGTATTATCGGAATTTCAGGAAACGAGAACGGATGAGGTCATGAACGGAGGTTTGGAATCATTGTGCATAATAAGGTCTTAGTACAACTTGAAGAATTCTTTTGATTATTTCTGATAGTAATTTTTGGATAGGCTTGATTGTCCCCTGGTTCCACATACACTGCTCCTCATTGAAGACATTGATCTTACATTTTTTTTAAGTCTTCTGTTCTTGCCTCTTGAATCTAATGACGATTCCACATCTAGGGATCTAAATATATGAATATACAGCCATGGTTGTTTTTTAGGATAAGAGTGATTGGGATGCAATTTACTTCGTTGTTTCGTCTACCACTTTCTTCGATTGTGCTCGAGATGTTCATGAACATTGGGAGTGGCTTTTATTCTATTCCGGTATTGTGAAATCAAGGTTTGTTAATCGTATAGCCAATGGTCTTGTGCGGCTTCTCATTGCATACATTTCTTCTAGTGAAAATAAAATTATGGAGGAAGTGTTCTTTTTGCATCCATATCATAGCACAGGCCAGCGTTAATTTTCTCGCCCGGGTACTGCACAGACGCAAATACTGCAGATCGGGCTGGTCCTAAAGATCCCTGTTTCAATCCTAGCTCCTGAAATGTACAAACCGTCTAGTTTTTAATCTAGTTTTTCTTGCCGAACTGTACACCAGACATCCGTAATTCAATTTTGGGCGTAACGGCGACCTAAAGAACTGAAGTAGTATTTCTCTCGCCGGTCCCCATCCAATGTTGGTCAAGAATTTCATCGTGTCAATGATTTTCTTGTACTGGGCTGCTGTTTTATCGATATGTGGATGCCTTCGTAATTTTGCATCAAAAGTGATAGCAAGGTACTTTATGTTATCCACATACTCGACGGCTCAGACCGTTTTTTTGTATGATACATTTGTGACGTTTCGATAAATAGATGCCATTGTCAGCTAGATTTAATTAGACCAATCAATAAAAAAATAACAACCAATTTTCATAAACTGAACATTGTTGTAAGGATGATGATTTCAATTTTTGTTTAATTAATTTTTTTTATCAGTTTCATGAAACATTTAATTAATTAGACGTTAAAACATAAAATTAAAACTTTGCATAAACATCGCAAGAATACAACCGATTACAATGTACATTTTTTTAAAGTTCGGTTGACAACAAACAAAGCTGTACAATAATGAAATCGTGAAATTATTATCATCTTTATCAACTATTTCTAAGCATTTTTAAAATAATAATGTTATACCAACCAAACCTAGAATATACACAGCAAAGTCGCGATACGTGCACGGTTATAAATAATCCACATCAAGAGCCAATTATTGCTAAAAGTGCAGAGTCTTGGGTTATTTAATGCCTTCTAAATGACTCAGAAGGCTCTAAGGATTAAGGTAATTTAGTAAACAATAACAACGGTTAATGGAGACAGAGCCCAAAGGTTTCCTCTTTGTAGGAACAACGGACATTATTAATGGGTCGACCTTTTATTTTCATCAGACCATAATACACTAGCCAACTCTGACCATGTCTCGTGGATTTAATTATCAGTAAAATAGAGAAAAATGATTTTAATAATATTATTTTTATAATTGTATACAGTTACAGTTGTTAGAAGTGTAAATTAAAAATAAAATATGTCGGAAGATATGTTAAGAAACTTGCTTGGTTAGGGTGATATAAATGAAATAAAATTAAAAAATAATAATATTCATAAAAGCGAAAATCTTGAGTATCGATTTGTTGATAGGGAAAAATTGATTATAAAGACAAAGTCTTTCTATTAAATATATGGATTATTTGTCAATATGTTCTCAACTAAAGCCCTATAGCTTTAGTTTGTCTCTTAAATATTAAAGCTGTGCTTCATAAGATTGCTCCCTCGAGAAAATGATTCTTGGCGATAAAGTCAAAAAGTAAAGTGGATAAAGCGTGTTTCCATGTTCCTTCCTCCTTGAATATTCTAAGCAAAAGCTTAATGCGAACGGAGGCTTGAAAATAAAATAAACGGCCTTACTTTTTTATATTAATTTTCGAATTTGAAATTACTGACGTTACCCATCAACGTTAAAACAACAAACAATTCGAAGAAAACGTTAACGACATTTTTTGTCCTATGACCTTTTTTCCATTTAATTGAATTTTTTTCCGTATTAAATGACAACAATAAAACATTACAAACAATTCGACAATTTTCAAAATTATAATTTTAATTAAAAATCGGAAATAAGGCGAATTAAATAAAACACAATCCATTTCTAGAGGTTTTGTGGAATGTATCAAGTCTTTTGGTTTCAAGCTTAATGAAATTAATATTATATGTGTGGTGATTAGTGACCATTAATCGATATTTATTTAGAAATCTTGAAATGCGGTCTGGTGTGATGTATGTTTCAGAAAAACATTTTCTTTGTCGTGCCAACGTTTCGATCTTTATTGAGATCATCTTCAGGGCCTGGGATTTACAAACATTGTTTACATATTACAATTACATTTTGGATGTGGGAAAGTGAATTTATACAATGCAAAATATATTTTTTATATTCATTCAAAGTATTTCTACTCACTCAAAGTGTTTGTCTTCTNTGAAACATACATCACACCAGACCGCATCTCACGATTTCTAAATAAATATTAATATTATACTGAACGAGATAACACACCTGTATATTTTGCATGAAGTCTCCATCAGGTTATCCTATGTAGTACAGCAAATTACTGACCCATTTATCCTAAATTTACCCTAATAACGTCAGCCACAATATTGTAAAATATAACGTTGAACTGGGTGTTTTCTTCTAAATTGGTTTTAACTCTGATATTAAATACACAATTTAAAATTTAAACTAACGTATTTAACAAATCAAGGACAGTTACACTAACAGAGAAATATTGTAGGAAAACGGGTAATTCTAAAACAAAATGTTACCTACTTCATGAACGAATATCGAAAAAACCAAGATTCTTACTTCAACTAACTAAAAAACAAACCGACCAACCAGCAAACAGAAATTCCGAAACTGTCTGTCAACAACCAAATTTCAACCAAAAGAACTTCCAAATTGGTTTTTTCAATTGAAAACTTCCGGATCTAACGCCAAGTACCAGTTAGAGGACGTGACATCAGAGAATGTTAAAATGTTTTAAGAAATGTTTATCCGACAAATATTACAATTAGATACCCTATTAATTAACAATAAATTTTGTTTAATTCTAAATAAAAAGGTAGACGAGGCACGTATTAAAAGCGTTGTCGATAGCTGGTCAGGTATTGTCTCGTAGAAGAATGGTAATCCTCACCCAATTAAGGAAGGCCATGCGAGGTTAACACGCGGATACTTATTTTTGGGCCAAAGTTCGGGTTGGTAGAAATTATAAATGATGGGGTGAGTGTGGAGTTCAATCCTTTTTAAGAAAGATAGTTCCTACTCACAGTATGTTGTTTTCCAACGATCCGGATTTCGAGCCCTTACCTCATCATCAGGCTGAAGAATTTCTACAACCACGTCTCTCGACAAGAATTGCAGACGTGAACCCGCTGATACCCCCGCCAACGCGACGTTCCAATGAGGAGTTGTGTTTTTAATGGCGCTCAATTTGAACGTGCGAAAAGCGCGAATTATAACACAAATAACAATTGTAATAGGAAATACTGTAAGAAATTAATTGAAACTTAGTGATTAAAGATAAAAAATTTAAAAATAAATAAATAAATAAAAATAAAAATGAAAATGAAATAATTAGAATAATAACTTAATATTATTAAATTATTATAAAACATAATAATAATTAGAACAATTAGTTTAATTATTGGAAGGCTTAATATTATTTATATACATATTTAAAATGGGAGGTAGATCAAAATCTGTTATATTATTAATGCATTTATCACCATGTTCAATTTTACATTTTTTAATTTCAAATTTTTCAAACCAATCTAGTTCTTTCCCTTTGTTGAAACTATGTAACACTCTTGTA